>NW_027279905.1:10000-253283 GCF_046629955.1 Centroberyx affinis
TTTATTTGAATTGAGAGAGAGAAGGAGAGAGAGAGAGAGAGAGAGAGAGAGAGAGAGAGAGAGAGAGAGAGAGAGAGAGAGAGAAGAGAGAGAGAGAGAGAGAGAGAGAGAGAGAGAGAGAGAGAGAGAGAGAGAGAGAGAGGGAGAGGGAGAGGATATACTATATATACACTGCATATAATTAATATGTATCAATCTTAATGTTGTGTTAATATTATTTTGTTTCATTGAGTCTTGATGCTTTGGCAATATTGCTGTTGTGACATTCATGCCAATAAAGCAATGTGAATTGAATTTGAATTGAATTGAGAGGGAGAGAGAGAGCGAAGAGAGAGAGAGAGAGAGAGAGAGAGAGAGAGAGAGAGAGAGAGAAGAGAGAGAGAGAGAGAGAGAGAGAGAGAGAGAGAGGAAGGTAAACCTGCTGATGTGTTAATGCCTGTATGTTTTCCTTATTCTGCTATGGAATATGATCACAGCTAGGGGAAGCAGTGCTGTCTGTTGTAACTTAAGCTTAAGTCAACACTGTCGCCAGCAAAAATAACATCTGGTGAAGCCACACCATGGCAGAGTGAACAGGTTGAGAAGCAACTGTAAGCAGCTACACCAGATAAACATTGGTAAAATTTGGCTGCTGGTAGTAAGTCTGTCTTGCTACCAGACACTTTGGCAGGTAACCAAGCATCATCTGCAGGTCCGATTTTGTCCCTAACATCCAGCTGGGTGCTGAAATAGTGAAAGAGACTACTGAAGTTTGATATGAATCAGCCATTGTTGTTGCTAGTAGACAAAGAAAATGAGTTTGAATGACATTAGTCAATGTCAGGGTGTGTTCACAAACATGTTTGGAGCGGATTATTCAAACTCTGGAGCGTGTCCTCCTTTAGTTTGGTTGGCTTGTTCAGGTGAGAACGATGTCATTTGGCACCAAATAACGGCACCAAGACGCCTGGAAATGTGAGTCTCAGTCCTCTAACAAGAGAACTGCAGTGTGGTTTGTAGAGAGTGAGAATGTAATCCAACTAACTACAGGAAACAGCGCCAAAATGCAAGGGATTATGGGTATAAGGAGACGGATGGTGACATCTGATAACCAGCAGCTCCTCATGCTTGGAAGGCTGAGCAGAACGAAGTCTGGACTGATGCTCATATTCAGCTATTTCTTCATGTGTTCTTAACTGGTTTGAACACCAGTGAAGGGAACTTATAGCAAAGAACGAAGTCCATCATGCTGAGCTTAAGTTACAGAGACTGGAATCAGATCTATTTTGACTCCTCCCACTGCCAAAACCTCTCACCTGGCAGGATGACAGGTCACCAAAACTCTGTCCAATAAACAAGCTACTTGTGAGTCATGTGTACAGTCATAAAGTCGATATACAGTCAGGTTTTAGAGCAGGGCACAGCACTGTTACAGCAACTATGCTGGTATTAAATGATATTGTCAATGCCCTGGACAAAAAGCAACATTGTGCTGCTTTATTTGTTGATCTGTCAAAAGCATTTGACTCTGTAGACCATGGACTATTGCTAAATAGACTAAGTGATATTGGAATAGGGGACTCAGCTATAAAATGGTTCAGGAATTATCTTACAGAACGCACACAATGTGTTTTTATAGATGGTCATAAATCAGACTTTTTAGAGATTTCCAAGGGTGTCCCCCAAGGTTCGATTTTAGCTCCTATTTTATTTTCTATATTTATAATTAACATTAGGAAGGACTTGCAAACTGCTAAATTGCACCTTTACGCGGATGCAGATACAGTGGTGTACTCAGTTGCCCCTTCTCTGAGCCAAGCCATTAATGAGCTCCAGATAGCGTTTCAACAGCTTCAAGTCTCACTACATGGGCTCAAGTTAGTTCTTAATACTAAGAAAACCAAATTCATGACTTTTTCTAGGACTCGTTCCCAATCCCCAGGCAACACAAATCTTTACACTCTAAATGGGGACTACAAAAAAATACCTTTTTTGTAGTCTCTTTATTAATATACTAATCCTTCTATTTTTATTGATAGGCGGTTCTCCTACAGTTCCATTGCTTGCAGAACATACACCTATGATGATGGTGGTGGTTTTGCAGGTTTAGCCTATGCTGATCTCAAATGGTATTTCCATGATATTCTGGCTTATTTTTGCTTATTACTCCACTATTTTTTTTATTGCACTATATGTATACTGCAGTTAATGTGATGATGTTTTCTTATGTGTGGTTTATACTTAGACTTGATACTCTTTGTATGACATGGAATGGAATGTTGAGACTATATACGACTTACTAAATTGTTGTGGTCTCTCTATTGAACCTACTGTTCACTTTTTCCCTTTCCTGTGATTGGTCAGGTTACACTGATTGCCTGCACCTGTGTACCAGTGCTTTTAACTCCAGTCAAACTTGTGTCCTGGTAGATCAACCCTGATGAAGGCAGCCTAGCTGCTGAAACGTCGGTTTTGTTAATGTCTCAATAAATTATTGCATTGGAGTAGGGTTGTCACGATACCAATATTTTACCCTGCGATACTATACCAGCCAAAGTATCATGATACCAGGTAGTATCGCGATACCGCAGAGAAATCTTTTTTTTTTTTACAATCACAGGTATTGTTATTGTCATCTATAGTGGTTATTTGCATAAAAACACACAATTCAAATAATTAGAAAATAAATGATTGTATTTTTATTTAAATATTTGCTTTGATTAATAAAAAATCTTGACATTAGCAGTTTTAATTATGTATTGTAAGCTGCTTAGAACTAGTGTTAGGAAGTTAAACAGGTCATAATTCCCTCTCTAATATCTATTATTTTATATTGCTGTGAAAACATCAACAAATTTCTCCTTCCTTAAATTTTACAAGATTACATTTGAACACATCACGATAACGTTATAATTTACCTTCGCCCAATACTCATTTTTACTGAATAGAGCTTGAACACATCATAATGTAACTCAATGCAACCTAACGATAACGAGGAGCTGACAGCAGCTCAGTGAGGGTCAGCGACTAACGTTACGGTAACCCGACATACAACAACGCTAGCAAGCATTTCCTTATAGCTGATGACAGGCACTCCGTTAGCTAGCTAACGTTAGCTAGCAACAGCACACGCTTTAAGAAGTTTATTCATTCATTTTTAATGGCAAGAAAACTGCGAGCTAACCTCATTAGCTCTTTGCAATTCCAGTGCCAGGTCTGGGTGACGACATTGGAGATGCTTCAGCAGATTAGATGTGTTGTCTCATTTTGCCTGTATGCGATTATTGCAACGCCTGCACATCGGCTGCCCATCATCTACAGCTTTGCCTTCCTCATTCGGTAAAAAGCCGAAGTAGTTCCAGATCAAACTTTTAGCATTAGCACTTCTTAGGTAATATTAAAGTTGATGGTGAGAAAGTGAGTTTCATGCCCCGTTCCTCCTTGACACATCTCCGAAGCAATGCGACAAAATAAGCAGGAGGGATACGTCCATCTATCCTGTCGACATCATATTTACTGTAGCAGGGAGACGAGATTAAGATACTGAGAGCTTGGAGGGGAAAAAGCCTCGGGGAGGACGAGCCGTCTGGGTCCGTCTCCCAACTCCTTTCTATCATTCTCCCTCCCGCTCTGACAGCTTTAGCGTTCCGCCTATTAAAATGCGTTACGGCGTACTCCGATCGATCACTGAGGGATATGGCCTCTTAGTGAGCGCTCGCACACACACACACACACACACACACACACACATAAGCATGCAGAGGGATTCACAAAACACACATATGGGACGCGACAACAGAGACACGACGGTCGCTTCCCTCAATCCCTCCCTCACACCCCCCCGACAGCTGGGAAACAAGACAAGGTCAGGAAGCAAGTTTGGTCTGACACACACTGTTTGAGAGCGCACACACACACACAATCCAACTCTCTTCCCTTTCTTTCCCCCCCCCCATTTTCCCTTATTCCATTTCCCAGTTTCCCTTCATCTCCCCCCCCCCCAATCTCTCTTTCCCCGTCCCTCGCTTCTCCGCTCTCTCCCCCTTTCAGGATTAGGACTGCCGGTGGGGTCGTTTTTTCTCTCTCTCGGCCAAATTCCCAGATAGCAGATTTGCGGCATGGCGGGGGGGAAGGGGGGGCACAAGCCAGTTCTGCGGCCCCAAATTGGTTGAGCGTGGCACCGACACTGCAGGGGGGGTTTAGGGGTTTGATTCCCACTGGGACCGGCCGTGCGGAAAATGTGTGCACTGGATGTAAGCGTCCACCAAATGGTACATGTATGTTATGTCCGGGGGGGGTGGGGTGGGGTGGGGTGGGGTGGGGTGGGGGGGTGGGGCTGTAATCCTCCGCTCAAACACGTCCTAAACTCTGCTGCTGATCCAGTTATTACACGTGTGAGGATGTAATTCATAAGCTGTGAGCTGGAGAGACTGGACGCAGAGCAGAGCAGGGCAGAGCGGGCTCTGATAGATATGAGAGTATAGACAGAGAAACACACACACACACACACACACACGAGTACAGAAAGACACATACAGCAACACACAGACACACACACAGATCCTGTAGTGTTGAACCAACATTAAGGCAAAAAGGATGAAATCGTTTCACTCCACTGACATTCAGGCCAAAGAGTGAAGCACTTTGCTCCTCTAGCCCTTTCATGCATGGTGTCCACTACAGTGGACAGATATTTGGAAGCCATTTTGAACCATTTAAGTTGTAGTACCATGTCCCGACCACCAGGTGGCGGACCCCCAAAGCGTTGTCTACAATTCCATTTGATTATTATCTTTGGCTCTCTTTGTCATTCTGAGATATTGCATCATAAATTCAAAATGGCAGAGATGGCAGGGGGAGGAGATGCACCAAGTACCTCAGGAATATCTGTTAAATCCTTTTATTCTCAGAAAACCAGACAGGTAAAAAAAAATATTTTTCAACTAAATAAGATGTTAGAAATACTTTTAGCCAGATTTTAATAATATTTTTCTTGTACATTTTTTTCTGTGACTGAAAATACATCTGTCCACTGCAGTGGACACCATGCATCAACAGTATAAAAAGTGATTCAATGGAACTCAATATAGGTTTGAGTTCCATAGAATCACTTTTTATACCGTTGATGCATGGTGTCCACTGCAGTGGACAGATACCTAACTCCTAAAAGTAAAAACAAACCTTAAAAAAATATATTACTTTGTGATTTAATAATTCATGCATGAAGGGGCTAGACCTGAACTTCCTCATGGTGGAAAAACAAAATCATTTTGTCTGTTCTTTATTGAGAAGAATCTAGTTAATAAAGAAGTAAAAGTTGTATTGTTGTGGAAATTTAACAAACTTCAATTTAACATAAATATCTGCTTAGCTTTTTCATAATACCCTCACAATCCTTTTCATATGCAAACTGATTTCGATGACACACAAGGGAGATACACACACACACACACACACACCCACTTCCTTCCTTCCTTCCTTCGGGGGAGCGGGCCTCTGTTGACATGTAATAGAGCCCCCTAAAAGGATTAGGAGGTAGACTGTGAAATGTGCTGAATGAGCCTGCTTGGTTAAGAAGGGCCCCGAGGGCCAGCAGGAGAGACAGGATTAAGTCACCCGTTGTGTCTGTACAGTACCATACGCCGCTTTGCTACTTCGTCACGCCGCTTCATCATCAGCCCGTCCATTCGCTCGTATTGTTTGGCGTCTAGCGACCCCACACCGGAGTGGAGTCAGGGGCCGCCGTCAAATTGTCTTCACGGTTTCTTCGTTTGTCTCCGCCACACCGTATCTCACCGTATCCCACCTTATCCCACCGTATCTCACCTTATCTCACCGTATCCCACCGTATCCCACCGTATCTCACCGTATCTCACCGTATCTCACCGTATCCCACCTTATCCCACCGTATCCCACCGTATCCCACCGTATCCCACCGTATCCCACCGTATCTCACCGTATCTCACCGCATCCCACCGTATCTCACCGTATCTCACCGTATCCCACCGTATCCCACCGTATCCCACCGTATCCCACCGTATCCCACCGTATCCCACCGTATCCAACCGTATCCCACCGTATCCCACCGTATCCCACCGTATCCCACCGTATCTCACCGTATCTCACCGTATCCCACCGTATCCCACCGTATCCCACCGCATCCCACCGTATCCCACCGTATCTCACCGTTTCCCCTCAGCTTCGCCAGATACTTGGCATGGCTTGAGCATTATGGGACCTTGAGAAAGGGAATGGCTGATACTCTTGAGTCAGTCATTCTCCTTCCAGTGTGTCGACTTCCAACACTGAGAACCTTGAACACAGTGGAGCCGGTGGTGCAGACAGGTTGTACAGCTGCTGCATGAGCCCTCTCAGGCCTTTATCCTGTATCTGTCGAAATTCTGCACACTGCAAATGAACGCTTGGACAAAAAAGTGATTCTTGTTCTTTTTGATTCTTGCACCGGCGCTACTGCTGACCTTCAACTGAGCACGCGCCAACATCTTCCCTTCCTTTTCTCCTGTATGTATCTGGCATTAGTACTGCAGACGGCTCTTTCTCGAATGTCATGCAGTAGAACCAAACAGAGCATTCTTTGTACCTTGAGACGGCTGAAAATACAGCTCTGGAAAGAATTAAGAGACCACTGCAAAATTATTAGTTTCTCTGGTTTTACTATTTATAGGTATGTGTTTGAGTAAATAGTAATAGTAATAGTAGTAGTAAAAGTAAGTCCAAATAAAAATATTGTCATTTAGAGCATTTATTTGCAGAAAATGACAACTGGTCAAAATAACAAAAAAGATGCAGTGTTTTCAGACCTCGATTAATGCAAAGAAAACAAGTTCATATTCATTTTTAAACAACACGATACTAATACTAAAGTTCAGAAGCAAAGAAGAGCCAGGCTGAGGTTTGCAAAAGACCATAAGGATTGGACCGTAGAGGACTGGAGTAAGGTAATCTTCTCTGATGAGTCCAATTTTCAGCTTTGCCCAACACCTGGTCGTCTAATGGTTAGACGGAGACCTGGAGAGGCCTACGAGCCACAGTGTGTCGCACCCACTGTGAAATTTGGTGGAGGATCGGTGATGATCTGGGGCTGCTTCAGCAAGGCTGGAATCGGGCAGATTTGTCTTTGGGGTTGTCCTGGAAGAAAACTCGCTTCCTTCTGCTCTGACAATGTTCCCCAACTCTGAGGATCGTTTTTTCCAGCAGGACCATGCTCCATGCCACACAGCCAGGTCGATCAAGGTGTGGATGGAGGACCACCAGATCAAGACCCTGTCATGGCCGGCCCAATCGCCAGACCTGAACCCCATTGAAAACCTCTGGAATGTGATCAAGAGGAAGATGGATGGTCACAAGCCATCAAACAAAGCCGAGCTGCCAGGAGTGGCATAAAGTCACTCAACAGCAATGTGAAAGACTGGTGGAGAGCATGCCAAGACGCATGAAAGCTGTGACTGAAAATCAGGGTTATTCCACCAAATATTCATTTCTGAACTCTTCCTAAGTTAAAACATTAGTATTGTGTTGTTTAAAAATGAATATGAACTTGTTTTCTTTGCGTTATTCGAGGTCTGAAAACACTGCATCTTTTTTGTTATTTTGACCAGTTGTCATTTTCTGCAAATAAATGCTCTAAATGACAATATTTTTATTTGGAATTTGGGAGAAATGTTGTCAGTAGTTTATAGAATAAAAAATTTTTTCATTTCACTCAAACACATACCTATAAATAGTAAAACCAGAGAAACTGATCATTTTGCAGTGGTTTCCAGAGCTGTAGAATAGAACTTGATTTTTCCTCTCGGGGGTGGAGCCAAAGTGCAGCGGCATTTCAGCAAGCGTGCGGTGAAAAAAAAAAAGTGCAAGTGACTTCTACAATGGTTGCATTCGCATGTTATGGTTCCACTGTGGTAGGCTGAGGTTAATTCGTAGACTTGTATTGGGCTCACGCTATGAAAATTTAACTTGCGATAATTTAATTTCTCACCGATTCCTCTTTGGGGATGGAGCACAAGTGCGGCAGTAGTTCAGCAAGCATGCGATGGAAAGTAGGACTTGTACTGTTCATCTGTACGTGTTCACTCCTCCTCCGTACTGAAATCCCCGTTCCCTCATTTCCCCCTCTTCCTCGCTCTCTCCTTCCCCTCATCAAGTCATTCTCCATGCTCTTTGTCCCTTCGCTTCCCCCTGTCTTCGCTGCATGGCCCATTTCCCCACATCTTTCTGCTTGTCATCCTCCCTACAAAAATCTCTCACTCTTTTCCCTCCCTCCCTCCCCGCATCCATTTCTCTCCCTTTTCCACCCCTCTCTCTCTCTCTCTTAATCTCATTCTGATTGTCTGTTTCCTCCTCTTTCTCCTTCTTACTCTCCTCCCTCTGTCTCTCTAAGTTTGCAGTATGACAGATGTGGAACGTGTGCCTCGAATTGTTCATTGTAAGTGGGATAACTGCTTTACATTTCCTCTTCGGTTGAAGGGATTTTGGTATAGGGCCGTTATGTTGTCTGTATTGTTATTTGTTTTCAGACTGGAACTAATATCGCTGTGTTAAAATTAAGATTTCTCTCTTATTTGCCACACTGTCTGCTCTGCCTCCCTCTCGGTGTGTGAGCCTGCCTGCTGGCGGAGCGGCAGCCGGTTGCAGAGCATGTCATCACAGCAATATCTGCAGCGGGGGAGAGGAAACCCAGGAGGCTAGACTGGTGCTGCTACAAGAGACTGGGCCTGGGTGGGCCTCCACATGGCGCTGCTCTCTCTCTCTCTCTCTCTCTCTCTGGGTGGGTGAGAACCTCAAAACATCCAATTCCGGCAATTTAGCCTCGCCTTGCTTGTCGGAAAACATTTTGCACATTGTGTGTTTCTACTGTAAATTCACATATTTGTCATATTCTCACAATTTCTCATGTTATATATATATTGCATGTATCGCTACAGTTTCATTTTGTTTCATACTGCATATGTTCTGCGGCTGTCATTTTGCACACCCTGTATATATGCTGTAAATTCATATTTTTCATGCATAATATATGATTACTTAACTCTTTCTAATGTTCCAGCAACAGTAAGTTGATGGGACACTTCTGGCTTGAAAAACCCAAATCTTCAGTTCAGAAACTAAATTGTTTCAATAATTACAGGCCAAAGACACAACTGAACCACCTGGTCTGAAACAGCCCACTCAGCAGTTCAGAAACCAAACTGTATCAACAATCATGAGCTAATGGGCGACTGATCATCTGGCTTCAAACAGCCCATTCAATCATTCAGAAACTGAATTGTACAAACAATCACAACCTAAAGCAGACGGATGATACTTCTTGCTTTAAAACCTCTGCTCAGTAGTTCAGAAACTGAGTTGTACCAAAAATCGCGGGACGTCCTGTTACGGGACTCTCGTCCCGTAACAGGACGGTCCAAGGTTTAGTCCCTACAACAGTCAACACTTTGTCTATCAACTGACGTGTGTCCTGACATGTGTGACGTTTGTACGTTCGCCTCTTTTCACTGACTTTGCATTGGCGCTGCCTCTATTATTTTTTTTCCCACTTTCTGACTGAACATAAGGGTAAACAGCATCACATCAACTAGGCCAGCTCTTTCATAGTTTAACACGAGCCGGTCTCTCCCTCCCCCCTCCCCCCTCGTCCCGCGCCCCGTCTCTCCCTGCCGTCCTGCTGGGCTCTGGTGTAATGGCAGCCAGTCAGACGGAGTCCGACGCTCAGCATTTGTTTGACGGGTTCAGTGTTTGACAAAAAAAAAAAAAAATGAGAGGGGGAGTCAAACGCTCCCCGGACGAGACGAGACAGACAGCCAGTGGATGTACTGCAGTCTGCAGTCACCAATCCCTGGACGACAGACAACTGAGCTCTGTATCACAGCAGAGAGAGAGAGAGAGAGAGAGGGGGAAAATGAGAGAGAGGGAGAGTAAGAGAGGATGAAGCAGAGAGACTGACAGGAATATGAGAAAGAGAGGGAACGCCTTCTTCAAATCATGACTCCTGGTGGCATTTTGAAGGCAGAGAGAAAACAAGAGGGATGCAGAGTTATTATTTTCCCTGCCGTGGATCGCGACACCCCTCCTTCCCCTATTCCTCTTCTTCCATCCGTCTCGACCTTCCTTTTGGTCTGTTCCCTTTTCCTCTCTCTCTCTCTCCGTCTGGCCCGTCCTCTACCTCCCCTTCTCCAATATTTCATCTACCTCCATCCCTCTCCCTCCCTTCTTTTGCTCTTCTCTCTCTCTCTCTCCTTCCTCCCTCATTGGTTTTTGACATTGTTTCGATTCGGCCCATCTCCGTCTCCTTTTATCCATCTCTCTCCTGCCTTCTTCCCTCCATCGTACCTTTTTCTCTCTCCCTTCCTACCTTCCTCTCTTGTTCCCTCTCCCTTCCTTTCCTCCCTCCCTAGTCCCTTAACTCTTTTCCCCCCTCCTGTTCCCTCCCTTCCTACCTCCCGACTTCTTCTTCCCCTTTCTCCTTAGCTTTCTTTCCCTCCCTCTTTCCTTACCTCTCGTGTCCTCCCTTTCCCTTCAATTTCTGCTTCCATCCCCACCATTATCTCTCTCTCTCTCTCTCTCTCCCCCCTTCATTTGCTGTTCCATTTCTGTCCTTCTCCCTCCCTCCCTCCCTCCCTCTCTCAGCTGGGTGGTTATACTGTAGCGTCTGTGCTTGCAGAGTCTGCAGCTTTTCTTTGACGCTCTCATCTCATTATCCTATATTACAGGCCTCGGCTTGCTCCCCTGACCTTCTCCCTCCGCTCGGCAATCTGCTGTTCCTCGCTCAACCCCCCCCCCCCCCCTCCTCCTCCTCCTTCCTGCCGTCCGACTCCCTCTCCTTTCCCGCTCCGAAGGAAACTATGAGGAAAAAGCCCTGCAACTTTTTCAGCCTACAAGTGAGAGTTTTTCCCCCTTTGCGTGTGTTTTTTATACTGGCCAAATAAAGATCAACTTAAAGCCTTCTAGGACTGGGTATCGCCACTGATTTCCGATTTGATTCGATGTGATTCAATATCGATTCGGTTAGAGATATTTCAGTTACAATTAAGGCTGGGTATTGGCTAGGACCTCACGATACGATACGTATCACAATACATGGGTCACGATACGATTGTATCACGATACATTGCGATACGATACATATTGTGATACATCGCAATACTCTACATAATTTACTGAAAATTTAAAAATAGAGCTGAAAATACAACTTGCTGTGTGCCACCTGGGTAGTCTAATATGTACATCACATTATATTGATAACTCAGTGGACAAATTGAGTCAAAACTATTTAATTCAAAGGGATTTGAAGGAAATTTTAAGGACATTTTAAATCTGTTCAAAAGTGAATAATTTTTTTTAATGTATCGATACGAGAGGCCTGGAAAATCAATACAGTATCATGGAAAAAAATATTGCAATACTCAGCTGTCTCGATTTTTTTGCACAGCCCTAGTTACAATATCAGTTTCGCTTGGATATGAAAGAGATTCTCAGAGAACTAATGCTGTAAATTGTACAAGGAACTCTCTAACCTGGCGCTTTATTAAAAATATTAATGTTTACATTTAGAATTGACCCCAAAGCAGTTACATTAATGTACTTTTTATTTAACATGACCAACACACTACAGCAGTCAACACAATATAGTGCAAGTTGTGCAACTCTACAGACTCTACAGGCATATATTGGGCATATATTAAAAGATCGATCTCAGGATTTTATGAATTGATATCAGATCAATCAAATGAAGATCGTTTTGAATCGGAAAATCGATTTTTTAAACCCAGCCCTAAAGCCTTGCTTATATTTCACTTCTGTCCATCTTTTTTGTTCTTTCTTCCTCCTTTCTCCCTCCCTCTTCTTCTTTCCTCTCTCCCTCTTTCTTTCTTCCTCTCTCTATTCCTCTTCTTCCTTCCTCCATCCCCTTTCTTCCTTTCTCTCTCCCCCCTCCCTCCCCCCTTCATTCCCTCTTTCTAATTTCTCGCCTGCTTTTCTCCCCCTTTCTTCCTCTCACCCTCCATCTTCTTCCTTCCCGTTTCTTTCTCCTCCCTCTGTCCACCCATCTCTTCCTTCGTCTCTCCCTCCCTCCCGTTTCTTTCTTCCTCTTTCTTTTCTCCCTCCCTCTTCCTCCTTCCTCTCTCCCTCCCACTTTCTTTCTTCCTCTCTCCCTGCCTCTTTCTTTCTTCCTCTCTCCATCCCTCTTCTTCCTTCCTCCATCCCCTTTCTTCCTTTCTCTCTCCTCCCTCCCTCCCCCTTCATTCCCTCTCTCATTTTCTCGCCCTGCTTTTCTCCCCCTTTCTTCCTCCTTACCGCCTCTTTTCTTCCTCTCACCCTCCCTCTTCTTCCTTCCCGTTTCTTTCTCCTCCCCTCTGTCCACCCATCTCTTCCTTCGTCTCTCCCTCCCTCCCGTTTCTTTCTTCCTCTTTCTTTTCTCCCTCCCTCTTCCTCCTTCCTCTCTCCCTCCCACTTTCTTTCTTCCTCTCTCCCTCCCTCTTTCTTTCTTCCTCTCTCCCTCCCTCTTCTTCCTTCCTCCATCCCCTTTCTTCCTTTCTCTCTCCTCCCTCCCTCCCCCCTTCATTCCCTCTTTCTCATTTTCTCACCCTGCTTTTCTCCCCCTTTCTTCCTCCTTACCGCCTCTTTTCTTCCTCTCACCCTCCCTCTTCTTCCTTCCCGTTTCTTTCTCCTCCCCTCTGTCCACCCATCTCTTCCTTCGTCTCTCCCTCCCTCCCGTTTCTTTCTTCCTCTTTCTCTTCTCCCTCCCTCTTCCTCCTTCCTCTCTCCCTGCCTCTTTCTTTCTTCCTCTCTCCATCCCTCTTCTTCCTTCCTCCATCCCCTTTCTTCCTTTCTCTCTCCTTCCTCCCTCCCTCTCATTTTCTCCCCATGCTTTTCTCCCCCTTTCTTCCTCCTTCCCGCCTCTTTTCTTCCTCTCACCCTCCCTCTTCTGCCTTCGTTTCTTTCTTCCTCTTCCTTTTCTCCCTCCCCCCCTCCATCATACAGCAGAGTGATAGGAAAAAATGGGGCATGAAGTGAATACAAGGAAAGGGGAAAAGAATAACTTAATGAAGGGGAAGAAGAGAATGAGGTACAGTGGGTAAAAGAAGAGGGAGAATTTCAATACACAAGGGATGGATAACAGCAGTGAACATACATGCAGATGTAGCTATTTTAGAAGTTCTGAGCTGCTGCTGCACTTGAGCTTCATCCCACAGAGGACCTGCTAGGAAAAATCAAGTTGAAGCACAATCCTAAGATAACTATGATGCAACCTTAGCCTCCCATTATGTAACCATAATTGAACTTTAATTAACCTTAACCTATTGGGACGTTACCACAGCATACATTAGAGGTCGACCGATTAATCGTTTGGCTGATTAATTAAACTTTAAGACAGTTTTATTTGTAAATTATGAGCGTGATAAGGTTGATATGATAGACTGAAGATAATCTCGGAACCCATCGTCTATCCGTCTGACGATGATTAGACTTAGATGGCCGAAATGTCGTCTGGACCCTAAAAAACTTGTGAAACAATCCGGTCGTCTCTCAACTCCGACTCCATCCTCGCGGTCTCGGTCCCATCGCCCTCCAAAACAAGGGTGTGACTCACAAAACGTCAGAGATAAAAAAAACACACGAGACCTACAAACGTGGCCCTGGAAAACCCAAAAAACCTGAAAAGTCACATCTCTCTGCTCTTTCATGGTCGGGCCTCTTCTGAAGTTCACGTTTACATTTTAGGCTTTTAGTTAGCGCTCTTAATCGAGAGAGACTTGCAATGCGTGCAACAGTAGGACTCAATCCTACATCACCGACACTTTTTTTTTTACTTAATTTTTATTATTATTATTCAGAGGGTTTTATTTTCCATCTTATGTTATGCATTCCTCATTTTTATCTTATTTCTACTATTATTATCAAGTGGGTTTTATTCTCCATCTTATTTTACATTAGTTATGGCATTCTATCCCTGTTTTTAATGCTCATTCTATGTCTATTTTCATGTGAAGATCCATTCTATGTATTCTATTCTCATCTTATCTTATTTCGCTATTATTATCAAGTTTTATGTGAAGCACTTGGTGCATGTCTTTCTTTGTTGTAAAGCACTTTGAGCTGCATTTCTTTTATGAAAGGTGCTATACAAATAAAGTTTATTATTATTATTATTATTATTATTATTATTATTATTATTATAAGCAACTAAAAGTAACAAGTTCAAGGGTCAGAGGCCACAATATTCCTGTGATCTGAGAATGATCATGATAGAGAGAAAGAGTAGAGGAGGAAGATACGGGAGAGAGGAAGTGAAAACAGAGTGGTGGGGGAGAAGAGGAGGAGGTGAAGAGACCACCGAGAGGAGGAGGAGGATGAAGAAGAGGAGGGGGGCAACAAGAGACCAGAGGCGATGAGAGAGAGACAAGCGGAGAGGAGGGAGGAGGAGAAGTAATAGAGTTCACCAGAAGAAAGGAGAGGGCAGAGCGGGAGGCCGCACCGGTGAGATGAGAGGAGGAGAGGCTGGATTAAAGAGGAGAGGGGGGAGAGGAGGAGGAGGAGAGAGAGAGAGAGAGAGAGAGAGAGAGAGAGAGAGAGAGAGAGAGAGAGAGAGTGGTTTACCGCAGAAAGGCAGCGGCAGTGTTTGAGATTACAAGAGGAAAAGGGCGAGAGGGTGTGAGGGCAAGGATGTACGGCTGAGATGAGAGAGAGAAGGAAAGAGGAGAAAAGAGCAAGAGGAAGAGGAGGAGAGGAGAGAAAAGGAAAGAGGAGAAAGGAACAAGAGCAAGGGGAAGAGGAGGAGAGGAGGGATAAGTACAGAGGAGAGAGGTGGTGAGGAAAAGAGAGGAAGATAAGTGAAAAGATAGACGAGAGAAGAAAACAGGAGAGGAAGGAGAAGAGAAATGAGGAGAAGGGAAAAGAATGAATAGAAAGGGCAGAGGACTGAGGAGGAGAAAAGAAGAACAAGGAGAAAGGACAAGAGAATAAAAGGACAGAGGAGAAAAAGAAGAACGAGGAGAAAGGACGAGAGAATAAAAAAGGACAGACGAGAAGGGAGGAGGGGAGAGGAACGATGAGAGGAAGGAACAGAAGAGAAAAAAAAGGAGAAAGGGAGAGAAAACAAAAAGTGCAGACGAGAGACAAGAAAGGAGGAGAGAAGAGAAAGGAGCAAAAAGGGGGCAAGAGGCGGAGAAAGGGAAAAAAAAAGGTGGGAGGGGGACAGAAGACGAGTGGAAAAGAGAAGAGAATGAGCGGCGGGGAGATAGGAGAGAAAGGAGGAGATGATCAGATAAGATGAGAGCAGACAGGTGGCGAGGAGAGCAGAGGAGGAGATAAAGCGTGAAAAGAGAGAGAGAGAACAGAGAGAGAGAGAGAATAAAAGAGGAAAGCTAGGGACAGACAGAGGAGTAAACACAATCCATCACTGCTGCCCTGCCTGGACTGTCCCGGACGACACCTCCTCCGCCTCCTCCTCTCCCCTCTCTCCCTCCTTCTCCTCCTCAACAACGCCGAACTCCATCTCTCCCCTCTTTCTCACTGCGTCTTTGTCGCTCTCTCTTTTCTCTCTCTCTCTCTGTCTTGCTCTCTCGCTCCGTATGTTTGTCTCTCTCGTGTCTTTCTCTCCATCTCTTTTTCTCTCTGTATTTTTGTCTCCTCCCTCTCCCTGTGTTTTTGTATTCTTCTCCATCTCTTCCTATTTTTGTCTCTTTCCATCTCTTTATATTTAATCTCTCTATTTTTGTCTCCCCATTTCTCTCTGTAGTTTTGCCTCTCTCTCTCCATATCTCTGTATTTGTCTCTCTCTCTCTCTCTCCATATCTCTGTATTTTTGTCTCTCTCTCTCCATCTCTGTATTTTTGTCTCTCTCTCCATCTCTCTGTATCATTGTCTCTCTCCATCTCCCTCCCCCTTGTGTTTTTGTATTCCTCTCCATCTCTCTCTGTATTTTTATCTCTCCATCTCCCTCTCTGTATTTTTGTCTCTCTCCATCTCTGTATATTTTTGTCTCTCCCTATATTTGTTTTTCTCTCCCTCCCTGTTGTTGTATCTCTCCATCTCTCTCTCTCTTTGTGTATCTCTCATCTCTGTTTTCTTTCACTCCATCTCTCTTTCTTTTTTGTCATCTCTCTCTTTATGTTCTCCATCTCCATCTCTCTCCTCTCCCATGTTTCTCACTCTCTTTCTATCTCCCTCGGTGCGAGTCTCTCACTTCGATCGCCCTCCCGCTCTTGTTTCCTCTCCCTCCCTCCCTCTTTTCTCTCCATCCCTCCCCCTCTCTCTGGGACTCTTGTTAGTTGCCCTCATCCCTCCCTCCCTCCCTCCCTCCCTCCCACAAACACAGCTTCATCCCCAGCGGCATGCTAATATCCAACTGGGATGGATGCTGATAAATGCTCGGAAAACATCCTCCTCAACCTCCACTCCTCCTCCCTCCCTCCCTCCCTCCCTCCTCCTCACTCGCTCGCTTCCTTACCCTTATCCTCCCTCGTGATCTCTCCTCCGCTTTCACCGCTCTCTTTCTTTATTTATCCGGGGAGAGTGGATAGAGTGAGCATGCCGTTTTGCTGCACTGCTTCATATTCATACGGTTAGGCACATTCACAGTGTGTGTGTGTGTGTGTGTGTGTGTATAGGTGCCTTGCTCAAAGGGCACAGCCAATGAGAGCGGAGCATGTTTCCTCATTCACTCCCCCCCCCCACGTCCAGATTTCCCTGGCCATTCATCAGAAGAGAAGAGAAGAGAAGAGAAGAGAAGAGAACAGAAGAGAACAGAACAGAACAGGACAGGACAGGACAGGACAGGACAGAAGAGAATAGGACAGGACAGGACAGGACAGGACAGGACAGGGCAGGCCACGGCTATTGCCGGCGCGGAGGCATAAAAATGTAGAGACCCAAGTTTAAAGGGAAGGCACATATGAACCGGGACCCTAGGGGAAAGCAGAGAGGAACAGGTGAGTCTTAAGATTCGATTTTAAAAAAAAAACAGCGAGTGAGTCTGAGGCCCTAATCGTTCCTGGGAGCCGAATCCACGAGCGTGGCCCCGGCGACAGAAATCCTGCGAACACAGACTGATGAAGCCTTCTAAGACAGCAGGGTTAAACCAATCTGCAGACTGTGTGTCGGGGTGGAGATCCAGTGGGACGCCTGACCACAAAGAGCACTTCTCCTCAGGGATCTGCTGGGCACCGCTCGCAAAGATCAAATAAAATGATAATAATTGAAAAAAGAGAGAGAGAGAGTCGCACAGTGGATGGGGCCGTTGCACCGAATGCGTCTCTGCTCCCATTACAGAGGGAGTGCTGCTTAGCTGGGCATGAAAGCTGGAGTGGAGGGGATGGACGGAGGGAGGGAAGGAGAGAGGGAAAGAGAGAGAGAGAGGGAGATGCATGGCTGGAGTCCAATTCCACCAGTTCCCTGACCATGAACCGAGTGTTGCCTGCTGGCTTTAACGGGAGCAGAGAGGCGAAGACGGGACGGGAGGAAGAAATGGAGAGGAAAGGATGAAAAAAGAGAGGAGGAGTAGGAGAGGGTGGGACAGGTAAAGAGGGGAGAGGAAAGGAAAGAAGAGAGTGGTAGGTGAATGAGGAAGAGGAGGGAGGGAAGGAGGAGGAAGAGGAAGAGGGGAATGAAATAGGAGGATTTGTGGCTATTTTCATTGCAGCTAGAGGGGGATTAGAGGTGTTTGGAGGTGTGTGTGTGTGTGTGTGTGTGTGTGTGTGAGCTACTTCATTAGCATGGGTACCTGAAGGGGAGACTCATTTCCCTGGAGAGGAGACTGCCTCTGACCTGCAGGCCCACCACTCCCTCCTCTCTCTTTCTCCCTCTCTAACACAACACAGAGCGCTGATCTCTCTCTCTCTCTCTGTTTTTTCGTTATTCCTCCATCACTCTCTTTGCCTTCTTAATCTGACCCCATTTCTCATTCCCCCTCTCCGACTTCTGTCTGCTCTTCAGGAGAAACAACCGAGGTGTTTCATCAAGCGCCTGTCAGAAGCAGACACCGCTGACACACACACTCACTCACTCTCACACACACACACACACAGCGAGAGACCTTTTACACACCACACACTAACCCCATAACGCTACATGTGCAGCACACAGCAAGAAGAACGCAAACACACACGCAGAAAAGAGCAGTTTACACACTTATACACACACACACACACCAGAGATGATGTTAGAATTGCACTCACAAAAACCATAGGTGCACACACACACACACACACACACACACACACACAGAGAGGTGAGTAGTTACCTCCTGTCCAGAGAGGTAGTAGGCAGCCAGCAGTCCTCCGATGAATCGAATGTTGACCTCAAAGACGGACACCTCGGCATTCTGGGAACACAGGAGAGCAGAGAGGGATCGACAGGGATTAAAGCAAAAAACAAAAATCTTCTGACTGAACATTTTTTTTCAGGCAGAGTCATATTCCCCATCTACAATTTGTAAAACAAGTTACAGGGGAGGCCCCCACATTAGGGTGTGTACACACTCTCCAGGTTTTTTTTTTTTTTTTTTAGAAAAGGCGGGTGCAGGTTCATGCAAATTCAAAAAGACTCGCAACACTGTGGCAGCTCCCAATATTTTGTTTACTTTATTCTATATTAAAAAAATACAATGTTTCGAGCCCTCACAGGCTCGTCGTCAGGTAGGTTTTGCAATGAATCAGACAGGTTCAGGTGTTCCTCATTTACAGAATGGATATAGGTCCCACCCATAGGTGTGATCATGGAAAAACCAATGAAATCTCTACAAAGAAAGAAAAAAAAAAAAAATATATATATATATATAACCCGGAAATCCTGATTAACCATCGCTAGAAAAAAAACTAATTTATATTTGAGCTTCCCATAGGTTTTCATGTGAAAAAGGCAGAGGCAGCTGAGAAAAAGGCGGACAGTGTGTAAGTAAGTACCACATAAAAATTAAAAGTAGAAATGATACAGTAATCATGACAAGCAAGGTATGGATTACAAAAACACAATAAAACAAATAAAATAAAACGGAAGAATAACCGATTCAAGAGGAGGCAATTCTGAAAAAGTACGTTTTTAAAAGAGACTTGAAAGAAGAGACAGAGCTAGCCTGCCTGATCTCCTCCGGCAGGACGTCCCAGAGTCGTGGGGCCGTGATTCCAAAGGCTCGGGCTCCTCTGGTTTTTAGCCTTGACCTAGGGATTACTAACAGACCTCTGCCGGAGGATCTCAGGCTGCATTTAGGCTCGTAAGGGGTTAGTAACTCAGAGATATAATCCAGGGCCAACCCCAAACATGCTTTAAAAGTAATCATTAAAATTTTAAAATCAATTCTAAAACGTACAGGTAACCAGTGTAGAGATGCTAAAACAGGCGTTATGTGGACTCTTCTATTGGATTTTGTGAGTAGTCTTGCTGCAGCATTTTGAACTAGTTGGAGTTTGGAGAGGTTGTATTGAGAGAGACAGCAATACAGCGAGTTACAATAGTCTAAGCGGGATGAAATGAAAGCCTGGATAACAGTTTCTAGATTCTTAGCGGATAAAAAAAAGACTTCACCTGCTGGTCAGAGTTAAGTTTGTTATCAAAGATAACACCCAGATTTCTGCACTGGGGTTTGATGCAACAGGATAGAGAACCTAAGTGAGAGGAGAAATGCTCGCTGGAGGGGTCCGGACCTGTGATAATGGCTTCTGATTTATCTGAGCCTAGCTGAAGAAAGTTTTGAGAGAGCCAGTTTTTAACATCTGTAAGACAGGATTGTATTTTGACCAGTTGTGTTGTTGGAGTCAAACGAGAAATAGATCTGGGAGTCGTCGGCATAAAAACGGAAACTGATCTTGTACTTACGAAAGATTTGACCTAGCGGTAACATAAATGGAGAATAACAAAGGGCCAAGGACTGAGCCTTGAGGGACTCCATAGGAAAATTGGGAGGAGGATTTAAAGTTACCAACGGCCACACAGAATTTCCTATTAAAAAGATAGGAACAAAACCAATCTAAAACTGTACCTGATAAGCCAACCCAATGCTTAAGACGTTCAATTAAAATCACATGGTCAACTGTATCAAAAGCTAAGCAATAAAACAGATGTTAGGCCATTGTCAGCTGCTAAAAGAATATCACTGAGAACTCTAAGAAGTGCTGTCTCAGTGCTATGACCCGCCCTAAAACCTGACTGAAATTTATCAAAGAGCCCGTTGCCATTCATATGACTGATGAGCTGACCAGTGACTATTTTTTCCAAGACCTTAGCCAGGAAGTTTAGATATTGGGCGGAAGTTATTAAAAACGGATGAATCAAGAGATGGCTTTTTGAGAAGTGGTTGAACTGCAGCGGATTTAAAAAAATCAGGCACTTGACCAGATAAAAGTGAGGATTTGATAATGGCTAGGACAAACGGGGAGATTGAATGAAATATTTCTTTAAAGAAGTGAGTTGGAAGAAAGTCTAGTGAACAGGAAGATGACTTCATTTTAGTAATGACACTGGTTAGATGCCTAGTAGTGACTGACTTAAATGCCAGCTGGGTGCAAGGTGTTTTATAGCAAAGGTCAGGGAGAGTTTGAGAAGGAGAGATAATTGCATTCCTAACAGCTTGAACCTTACTCGAAAAAAATGATAAAAACTCTTCGCATTTATCAACTGAGGGCTCAATAAAAAGTGGGGGAGGGTTTGTGGTGTGGTTGATTATATCAAAGAGGCATTTTTGGTGTTTATGTTTAGCTATAAGATCAGAAAAATAATTAGTACGTGCAATTTTAATCTCCAAGTTAAAATTTTTCATGTAATCCTTCAGCCTTTCAAGATGAGGGGGAAGTTTTGTAGCCCTCCATTTGCGTTCTGCTTTATGGCAACTTCTCTTTATTAAACTAGATTTCATCATTAAGCCAGGGCTGAGAAGGCATTCCAGGCTTTTTAAGCCTAACAGGAGCAATATTGTCTAAAATATTTACGCAAGTGGAATTAAAAGAATTTAAAATAGCCGAGGTGTTCATTGAGGAGCAGAGCTGGAGATCAGAAGACGCCAGGGGCTGGCAAAATTGTTTTGTGGTTTTATATTCATTTACTGACATTCACTCTTTCATATTATCATTTATATTCGCGGTCTGGTGGAAGGCGACCCGACCCCACCTCTGTCGGAGAGAACACTTCTGCAAATCCAGGGGAGGGTTGTAATGTACTGTATTGCACTGTTTTGTGTCTTTTGCATATTCCTGAAAATAAAAAACTATTATACAAAAAAAAAAACAAAAGACGGATTAGGCATTCGAGAATATTAACCAGAAATATAGGCTATATACGTATAATTACCGACATCTAAGTAGATTGTAGGCCTATACAAATCAGCTACCTATCACCTGGTATCGCTTTTTTCCCCCTTCGGATCTACAGTGATCTCATACATGGCCTCTCTGGAATCCAACTGACAGAAATCCGTTGTAGCAATTTTACTCCCTGGATCCATCAGACAGGGAAATACACACACACACTTTATTTTCCTTGTTATTTATGCATTCTGTTGGATTTCTACGATTCTCCTCCATGCTGAATTCTGATCTCATCTGCGTCACTGTCAGTCATCTTGATGTTTTCTCTCTCTCTCTCTTTTAGGGTGAAGTGTTTTTATAAGCCTCTCAGGGGTTTCTGTCTCACCCGCACTGCTTGTATTTCCTTTCATCTCGTTTTTTCCCAGCGTCTGTATCGATTGTGCAAGTAAACTTCCCTAAAAAGCTAAAATAGTGAGGCAGAGAGAGGAGAGACTTCCATCCTTCAGAACATAGGCTATACTGCAGACAAAAAGGCAAATCACAGGTAGATAACACTCCTGTTCAGTACATCATTTAATCTTCAGACGGCTCAGTTCTCCTCCCCCACTCCTCCTGTCCCCTCGAATTACAGTGGCCTGTAATTGACACAAACAGTAACATCACATTTTCCCAATAAAGAGGAGTAAGCTAGCCAATTAGAGCAGAGATCCACCAGAAACATCTAGAGAAGAGGTAATATATCACCATCATAAATACTGGAATAATAAAACTGCTTTGGCATTTGCTTTTTGGCTTGAGAACGAGGCTGTTAGCCTTCGTTAGCTGAAATGTGTTGTGATGCCGCTCGCTCGCTCAGAGCACCGTCCTCCACTGCCTAGCAGCTGAAAAAGCCAGTAGGTGGAGAGAGACTGGGAGTGTCCTGAAATGCCAGTGGGTGCAGAGTTTGTATTCCAAAACGAAGTAAGAGTCTGAAAGTGAATTTTAGAAGCGAGAAATCTCCCAAACTCTGAACCCATCGTCTATCGGTCTGACGACGATTAGACTCTGGGGGCGACGGCCAATATTCGGGGGTTTCCGGTGTAGCCAGCGGACATCCGGGCCAAGACTTCCTCTTCCGTGCTCCGGTCATTGTTTACAGTGCAATTAGCAACTTGAGACACGAGAATGGAGTTGGAGTTGAGAGACGACGTCTCATATGCAGATATCTGTTTATAGAGATTAGCCGAAATGTCGTCCTGAAACACCTACAAAAAGTATTGATGTTTGTGTTTTGTGTGGAGAAACGTTCGACTCATCGTGTCTCAAGTTGCTAATCGGACTGTAAACAATGACCGGCTCACAGAAGAGGAAGTCTTGGCCCGGATGTCCGCTGGCTACACCGGAAACCCCCAAATATTGGCCGTCGCCCCCAGAGCCTAATCGTCGTCAGACCGATAGACGATGGGTTCAGAGATTGGAAATCTCCTAGCAAAGTAATGGTTGAGTCAATGGTATTGATCAACAATCCTATCAATCCCCCCAGACATATGTGACGCGTTCTATCGTTTTCAGTCGGAAGTCGCAACGGCGCATTTGTGGATAAACGTGATTTTATGAGAAAAGATCGATTTTTGGCTGTTTTGGGGTTTCAACAGATTTTAATAAAATAAAGACTTGGCTTTCTTTCTGTGTAAAAGTTATTGTGAAATTCAACCGGTAAATATAGTTTTGAAGCTCGTAAAGGTAGGGTGACAAGCAGAACTACTAGCTTAACGCTAGTTTGTCAACAAAGCTCGCATTCCTCATGTTGCCAGGTTTGCGGTTTTCAATGTACTTGGAAATGTTCTAAATGCTGTAGGACTTAAAACGCTGTTTATAAAGTTTGCCAGGGTTGTATTTTGGAGTTTTGTTATTGGTTTGTTATTTTGGACTAGTTTCATTGATCATTTGACTGTTTATGGGTTGGGTTTAATTGACACTGGGAGGGTTTTGTCGCTACGAACCTGGCAACACTTCTCCCCGTCCCTCTCTCCCCTTACCAAGGTGTGTGTGTGTGTGTGTGTGTGTGTGTGTGTGTGTGTGAGAGTGAGAGTGAGAGTGAGAGTGAGAGTGAGAGTGAGAGAGAGAGAGAGAGAGATTGAATTTAATTGATATTATTAAATATCGCGCAATGGACTGATATAATATCAGACTACTTTTTAACACTTAATTGACTTTAAACTTTGAGGCCCTTTTTCTCAAAAACATAGTTTGGAAACAGTCAAGACATCAAGAGGTGCATCTCACTCAATCTTTGGAGTACAAAGATAATTTTGATATCACCAGAAAGCTTAAATTCCCCTCTTTCCAACAGTGTATTAAACTCAAAATGCTTTGAGGGATCAATGTGACTGGAAATGATAGAGCAGGTCACATATAATGGTCATTTTGTGCCATGGGGCTGTAAAAATCCTATTTATTGCCCCTTTAGTAGGTGGGATGCAAGATAGCAGCTGCACAACATAACACAAAAGACAGGCAGTATATTAAAAGAGTTGCCTATAAACTAGTACAACTAAGACATAATAGCGAACTTTCAACTACAGTCAAACATTTACCACAAG
Organism: Centroberyx affinis; assembly: GCF_046629955.1. Lineage (NCBI taxonomy): Eukaryota > Metazoa > Chordata > Actinopteri > Beryciformes > Berycidae > Centroberyx > Centroberyx affinis. The sequence goes on from NW_027279905.1 coordinate 33,816, forward strand.
TCAACTATGTGTGGATAAACACTGCAAGGTTTATGCATATTCCTGCACTAATTAAGCCCAAAGTTGCCGTCCTAGCTGTTATTTTCTAGCTCGGGGTGCAGCGAGGGAGGGGAAAGTCTGCTGGTCGTCACCCCAATTTCCTTTGTTTGCTAAGCACAGCTTAATTGGGGCTAAATCTTAAGAAAATCTTTCTTTTTTTTCCACTCTAATGTGCCTCTCAGAGAAATGACTGTATCGCTAAAGTCTTGCAGCTTTCCCAGAAACCACAACAGTCTAGGTAGAGTGGGGTCGGCTGTGGACTGTCAGCGCTATTTTTATGACTTCTTTTGGCAAGGAAGTGCAGCAAGAGAGAGGAGAAGAGGACAACAGGGGGAGAGCAGAGCGTTTGAATTTGTAAAGGGCGTTCAACACGTGAACCCATCAGCAGGGTTGCAAAACATGTTAAGATGATTTAGAAAGTCCTCCTTGTTATCCTGCATCTATCCTGCATTATACTGCAGATAATTGAATGCTAGACAGTAGAACCAAATTAGCATACCTCAAAACAAAATTATCAACCCAGTAAGCATTTGACAGATGGCGACATGCTGGAGGAGGCCAAGTACAATGTCAACCAAAAAGAGCACAAAATCTTCACAATAGGCTTGGGCTGGTACTCAATATTATCGAATATCGCGATACTTCACAAAATATCTAAAGTATTGTTTTTGCTTGAATTTGCTTGTGGTTTAGAAGAAATCAAATAAAATACAAAAAACCCCAACAATAACAAAAAGAAGGATGGTGATATTACTGTATATCTTGATTTATAGTGGGACAGCATCGCGATATAAAATTTGGGATATCGCCCAAGCCTTCTTCACAATATGATATGGTGTAGTAGTAGCATGGTAAAAAAAAAAATCATATTAAAACCGCTTTAGATTACTGATTTACACCGTTATTAGAAAGATATTTAGGTTCAGATTTCATAAAAATGATGCAGGTAGGAGCTACGACTACAGATATCGTGTCAACTTTCATTTTGTATTTATATTTAGAAACATTCAACACTTCAACATCGGTGAAGGCAACAGACTTGTCACTGGACAGCTCCTTTCAATTTTCAAGGGTGCAAAACAGAGCACGACTTGATTTTTTTTTTTTAACCGAACAATTCGTCTAGGATGGAGGATGGAGCAGATGATGATGGGCGGATGCTGTGATGGACGGGGAGATGAGTGGAGGGGGAGCTCTCGTAAAGCTGAGGGCCGGCTTTGGTTGGCAGCATCCATCTACCCATCTCCCTGTCTGTCTGTCTGTCTGTCTGTCAGCTCCACTTGTTGGCTGTTTACAGCTGTAGTTTAGGAGCCCGGGCCCCATGAGCAACAGCGCTATAAAACAGCCCTGATGTAAAAATGCCTGCAGTGCACACAGACTCACAAACGGACAGCTAGGAAGCACAACGCCGCATGAGAGTTGGGATTTTAATGAATGGTTTTGTTATAAAAACCAACAAGATGAATAGGGCAGCAGAGTCACTCCCTTTTCTGATTTTCTGTCATAAGCTGAAAGCTCATCTCTTGAAGACATACTTCCTGTCCCCGATGAATCACATCCCACTTTCCGACCTCTTCCTCCTTCTACTTATTCTATTAATATGCTCGCCTCTTCAAGCAAAGAAGAAACAAATCCATCAAGCTCTCTCGTCAGCTCTTATTTGTTGTTGTGCAATTTCCTATTGTACATGATAATTCTGGGGTCACAGGAATATTTTGGTAAATTTATTGTCACGTTGTCAGTCTGGTCATCATCATCTGTTCTCATTAGCACTGGTTATTTATAATGTTGCTGATGTAGCAACTGAAGCTTATTCTACTGTTGCACTCATTGTTATTGAGCAGCGTCAGCTAGAAACGCCAGATCCTCATTTTGCAGAGAACATAACTGTAACTCTAAGCTTTGTTGCAATAAACTGTATTTCATTAAGCTGTAAAACTGTACAAATGACTTATTCCTTGGATTAGGAATCCCTGATGATTCTGCCATACAGCTATCAATTCCTTGCCTGGGTCCAGACCTTTGAATCTGCCCACTCCACTGAGTTGACTGATTCTTGTCTGGCATTGTGACATGAAACAGCGGTTTCTTGGTTGAAAAAGTGACCGGTCCAATGAGCGCCGGGGGGGGGGACTAACGATTAGCCAATCAGCGCCATGGGCGGGACTAACGCTGTTGTCAAGCTGTTGTCAAGCTGTGCGTCGGAACCAAGGAGGAGTAATAACAACAATGGCGACCGCTATAGACAAGATAGACGCTGCTATCCAGGCTGTTCAAAATCCATTAAAAGTCGTCATACTTTGTTTTTACTTCACTCCGTGTTGTCAAAGATGCTCTATACTTTCTGAACCGTCTCTGGTGTTGTCATGGCTACGCATCAGTGTCGACTTAAAATTACGTTAGATTCAGGCGGATACGTCGGTCTCTAGTGATTGGTTAGGGAAAATCGAATCCCCCTCCCCCACGGAAATCGGTTAGAGCGGAGGCAATGTCAGACTGAAGATGGAAATGGAGTGGAACGAGTTGACAAGTCTGATATCAGGCAAATCAATTCCAAATCTATCATTTTTTCTTCAATTCCTGACTGCAACACTGGAGCGTACTGTCTCTTTAAGAAGCGAGCAGCTCCCAGCACAGTTGCATCATGCGTTTTTATCTTCCTCTTGGTGTGTGTGTGTGTGTGTGTTGCATACAGTTGGTTTTACCCATGTGAACAAATCAAATGTGATGGAAAAAGGGGCTGCGATTCATTTTCTTTTAGAAAGGGAGCATTGTGTGGACACACAGCATACACTGTGTCCTGTAACATGGGTGAATATGCAGGTACAGCAGTGGCCAAGTCCCCCTTCATGCATTCATCCTCCATCTATCCTGCATTGATACTGTACACAGTGGAAGTCTCCCTTCTTACCTGCATCTATCCTGCAGGCAAATCTGAACTTGAACGTTATAGAGTAGAACTAAATTAGCCTCTTGTAACACAAGACTCTGTCTCTTAAAGAAGTGAAGCTCTCTCCGCATAGATGCACCATGAATTTTTATTTCCTTCACGGTGTGCGGTGTGTGTATGCGTGTGTGCGAGTGTGAGTGTGTTTGGCCCAAATTCTTCACCGGAGCATGAAGAAAATGTGATGATAGTCCTTCAAGTTTGAAGGCAAACAATTTAAAAAAAAAAAAAAAAAAAAAAAAAGGTGTCATCCAGGCGACTCGACTAAAGTATTCAATTCCGCGACAACCTGTCATTCCAGGTGACAAGCGAGAGAGAGGCACGCGGCACCGAGGAACTCGCCGCCGAGCGTCTTTCACCTTCAGCGAAAAAAGGCTGAGGGGGGGTGGGGGGGAGAGGAGAGGGGGTCTAATCATGACAAACATGACAGCTTTCACTGCGTAGGATCGTGAAAGCTTGGGAATGTCATAAAAAAAAAAAAATAAGCGGCAGAATGTAACCCAAGCAGCCATTCGTTCCGTACTCCAGCTGCTTTGAAACATAACGCTACGTCTGACAAAACACGCCATCGCATGCAACATTTAAAAAAGTGTTGAGGGGTTTTTCGCCTTTGAAACTGTAAAAAAAAAAAAAAAAAAAAAAAAGAATATGACACTCTTGCTCCTGTATAATTAAAATCGGTTTAATCAAATTGGGCTGGAACGTTCTCTTGACAGCCGCCGCTAATTTATCTCTCCATCTCTGCCGCGTCGTCTCCGATCAAATCCGCCGCTTTAACCGGGTTTATTAACGCCCCGGCGAAGCGGCGGGTCCATTAATTTGGGTGGCTCTTTGAGTGCGGCGGCGGCGGCGGCGGACGCGGGCCTCACGCCGACACATCCATCATCGGGAAAGGGCCGGCTGCGGCGTGGGAGCCCCCCCCCGCAGGACCCCGCGGAGCCCGGCGATGACTCACCGCCCCGGCTCAGCCTGACATGGGCGGCTAGTTAATCATTCATTAGCGGTGGTGCTGGTGGGTGGGTGGGTGGTGGTGGTGGGGGGGGGGGGGGGGGGGGGGGGCGTAAAATGTGCACACACTTGTAAAAAAAATAAAAAATAAAAAATACGGGAGCCAACTACTGCACACACGCAAGCAGGGCATTTATGTATGTTTGAGCTTAGCAAAGTCCACACCACACACACACACACACATACACACCTGTGGGTCTCACTAGTGAGGACCCACATTCAATCTCTAACTTTAAAGGTGCACTAGGTCAGTGGTTCTCGACGTGGGGTCCGGGGACCACCAGGGGTCCTTGAGGGCATCCCAAGGGGGTCCCCAGCAGATTGATGAAGCGTTAAAACTTCATTATTTCATTTACAAGAACAATTAGAGAATGTAGGAGACTGACTATTTTGATCATAGTTTCTCTGTTATCTCGCTACCTACAATACAGATCGTTATGGAGTTCTGGACAAAATCATATCTAACAATACAAATATTCTCAGATTTGGGTCAGAGGGACAAAACCGCATCAAATGGGGGTCCGTGGCCCTAATGTGGACTAAATTAGGGGTCCTTGATATGAAAAAGGTTGAGAACCACTGCACTAGGTAATCTATAACCTCGATCAGCAACAAGTATGAACTGGAACAAAATCAACTTTCCTCATCCTGCACAATCAAGTCACATTTTCAGAATAGAGACAAGCAAGCTAGCTAATTAAAGCAGAGATCCAACATGAATTATTAGAGAATAGGTAATATATGAGGATGCAAAATTCTGTAATAATAATACTGCTTGACATGGAGGCTTTTTTTCGCCTTTACAGCTGAAATGTCTTGTAACATCAGTTGCTCGCTCATGGGGAGAGTGTTTAAATTCCAGAGGGAGAGGAGTTTTAGTTCCAAAACAGAGTTCAGACCAGTAAGTGAGTTGTGAGTTTTGAAAGCCAGAAATCTCAGCAGCTGGCCAAGTCAGTGTCACTGGTATTCATCAACAACCCTAACAAGATATATTATGGACATTTTGTGCTATGGGGGGCGGTAGAAATCGTACTTTCTCTTCACCACTTCATGCCTGAACTTAACCCTTAACATAAACCTAATCCTAATTATACGCTGAACCTTAACTCACACAGGAACACACACACACACACACATAGGGCTGGGTAATATGGTTGAAATCAATATCACGATAATCATAAGTATTTTTTTTGATATTGATATATACGACGATATGGCTCACATAAGCGAAATCACGTTAAATAATCAAATTAATGTTCATCATATTGAACCAAATGGTAATGTTTGGTGTGATGTCAAACTAAACTGAGAATTTCACATAATATTCCTACCATACTACCGTTTTGTCTGAGTTTCTAAATAAAATGAGCTTGTTCTCATCACTACAGTCTCGATATCCCAAAATCGCCATATCATCACAATATAATCCCACTGAAAGACGATTAACGATAATATTGAATTATCGCCCAGCCCTACACACACACACACACACACACACACACAGGCAGTGTTTTCATGTATCACTGAGCTCAGTGGAGTAATGTTAGGAATAGGTTGCACTCGCACTCACCCGTACACACCCACACACACACACACACACACAGTAGGCGAGTGATTAAACTTGACTAAGAGTGATGTCTTTAATCTCGTAAGTAAGTGGAAATCCAGGCTGTGCCCGTACTGCAGCCCAGGAGCCGCGGCTGCAGGCGGGATGGGGCCGCACCGCGCTTCGGTCTGAACAAATCTTTGATTTTCACAAGGGCCTGCTTAATAACACTTTCAATTACGCTGCCGGGCCACCGCTGGCTTGCAAAGCACTGCTCCGCATGAGCCGGGGAATTACCTGTTTCATGAGAGGCCTAAGCAAAAAAGCCAGAGTAATGCCTGGCCGCAGTGCTAACACTCAGCCTAAAACTGGCTTAACCTTTTATGAACGTTACAGTAGCTGGTAGCTAATGCCTGAATCCTCTGCCTAATGCAGGCAGGTATGAAAGCATCAAACCAAGCCGTTAATGGAGATGTACTGACACACCTCCCTCCCTCGCTTTTCACGAGCTTCACTTCTCATCGTCTCTTCACTTCTCCTCCCTCTCCCCTAATCTCCTCTCCTCTCCTGCCAAAGGGCTTCTTATTCTTATTCTCTTTTTCTTTCTATCCCTCTGATTCTTATTACTCCACTCAAGCACGTATTTTCACACCCTGTATACTGTATATACGCTTTAATCCTTCAGTCTTTTCTCATACTTGTATAGTCCTCTTATTGTTATACACTACCAGTCAAACGTTTGGACTCATGCATTAACACAGTGATTCTCAACCTTTTTCATGTCAGGGACCCCTAACTTAATCCACATTAGAACCGCGGTGGTAAATCAGAGAATATTGTTATTGTCAGAATTCCATGACTATCTGTATTGTAGGCAGAGGATAACAGAGAAGCTATGATCAAAATAGTCATCCTTCTACATTCTCTAATCATGTTAACTTCTTGTAATTAAATAATGCTGAATATTAACAATTCTTAAATTGGCTGGAGGACCCCCTGGAACCCCTTCAAGGACCCCTAGTGGTCCCCGGACCCCACGTTGAGAACCACTGCATTAACACATAACACAAATGGAATTATGCAGCGACCCAAAAAGTGTTAAATCAAAACTATCTTATATTTTAGATTCTTAGTAGCCTTTTTTTTGCCTTGATGGAAAGACAAAGGCTTTGGAAAGAAATTCATACACAGAATCAACTTCACTGTTTATATTTGTCTAAGAAACTCATTTCAAGCATTTAAGCAGAAGCCTTTAGATCAAAATGGCTTTAAGAGAATGAAAAACATAGAACATTCAGTCAGGTGGGTCCAAACTTTTGACAGGTAGTGTATATTGCATATATGTTGATATTTTTATGTGTTTTAAGTACGCACTACAGCTACTACTGCTGCTTTTGGACATCATATCAATGCTGGAATCCATACTTTTTTTTCCTGTATTTCTATTTAACACATCTGAGTGCTGGCCTTTGTTCTATTCTTATTTAAATCATATCCTTCCTTTGATGTATCCCATAACTATAAATTTCTGATTTCCCCCATGGGCATCATTAAAGTTACATCTAATCCACCTTTACCAGTCCACCCTCGCCATCCCTCCGTCTTCCTCTCTCTCTCCATCTCTCTCTCTCTCTGACTCTCTTTTTCCATCCCCTCCATTCCCTCATCCCCCGTCCTCCTCCATCTTTCTCTGGCTTTTTCACCTCCTGCCCTTCACTCTTCCTTTCCATCTGTTCGTCTCACTCCATCTCTCGTTGGCCCGCCACACCTCTCTCCTTCCATCTTCTGTCTTTGTCTTTCCCCCCTCTCTCCTCCCTCTTCAGGGTATCTGCAGGTTTCAGACTTTAAGACTTAAAAATGTAGATACGATGGAGAGAGGAGAAAAAAAAAAAACTGTATTAATCTAAGAGTGTACAAGCAGCTCAAAGAAGCCTGTCATTGCATGGTGAAAAAAATATGAGCTAATAACTGTATTTAACACATTTTAAATACTTTCTAACGGCTTAAATTTAGATAATTTATAGACTTTTTCAAAAGGAACCAGGAACACACTGCTCCACTTCTCTACCTTCCCTCTTTCAATCCCCAAATCCTCTTACTTTCCCTCTTTCTTTCAGCCCTCTCTCCATCTCTGATTCCTCTGTCTTTCCCTCCTCCTCCCTGATTCCCTCTCTCTCTCTCTCTCAACGCTCCCTCTTCCAATCCCCAATTCCTCTTCCTCTCATTCCTCCTCTTCCCCATCAATTCCTTTCTTTCCCCCTCCCTCCTTAAGTCCCTGATCCCTCTTCCTCTCCTTCCTCTCCATCAATTGCTCTTTGTCTCTGTGCTCCTTCCTCTTTCAATCCTCTTCCTCTCATCCTCCTATCCATCCCTCATTCTTCTTCCTCTCCTCTTTCAATCCCCAAATTCTTTCATTCTCCTCGTCTTCCTCCTCAATTCTTCCTCCTCTCCCACTTTCCTCCTCCTCCTAGCCATCCCCAATTCACAACCTCTGTCTCCCCCTCTCCATCTTTCAATCTGCAATCCATCTTCCTCGTCTTCTATCCATTCCCAGATCCCTCCTTCTATCAATGTGATTCCTCTTCACCTGACTCCCTCTTTCTTTCCTTCCTCTGTCCATCCCCCGATTCCTCTTCTCCGTCATTCTCTCCCTGCTTCTTCCACTTTCTACTGTCCCCTCTTTTAACACCCAATTCCTCTTCATCTGTCATTCTTTCCTCCTCAGTTTGACTTCTGATTCCCTCTCCTCCGTTTACTCTCTCCCCCACTCTCCATCCCCAATTTCTCCCTCCATTCATCCCTGTCTTTTTCTCTCCTGTACGAACACGGCGATCCTGAGGTTAATTAGCTCTACGAGTGTCAGACTGTGAGATCCCCTCGGCCGACCTGCTAGCTGCCCTGTGATTACCTCTGCAGGGGACTAACAAGCCCGGGCGAGAGACACCGACACAGACAGAAAGAGAGAGAGAGAGAGAGAGAGAGTGGGGGGAAAGACAGAGGGGGCGAAGAGAAGCACTGATGGAGAGAGGAATAGATTCAAGGGGAAGTGGAGGGGAGAGATCGGGGCAAAGGGGGTGAAGGGAGGGATGAGAGTGTGACTAATTGGAAAAAGAGGGTGAGAGAGATATGGGAGGAAAAGACACGAGGGAAAGGTAGGAGGAAGGATGGAGGGATATACAGGGATAGCGAAAGGATAGAAGAGGTAGGAGGACAAGTGAAGCATACAACGAAGAGAAGTGGAAATGAGACAGAAAAGTAGGAGGATGGATGTAAGGATAGAGAGAGAGGGATAATGAACAGATAGAAAAGAGAGAAAGAACAAGGAAAATGGACGGAGGAAAAAACAGAGGGGTAATGAGTGGACAGAAGATGAAAAACAAGTTGGAGGATGGGCAGAGGGATAGAGAGCGGCATAATGAATGGATAGAAGAGGGAGGAGAAAGAAGTAGGAGGAAGGATGGAGAAAAAACATACTGAATGGATACAAGATAAAGAAGGAGGTAGGAAGGTGGAGGGAGAGATGGACGGAGGGTCAGTCAGACTGAAGGAAGTGAGAGACAAGGAGGATGATGGATGGAGGGATAGACGGAAAGAGGGACTGTTAAATGTAATGAAGGAGGGGAGAGAGAAGACAATAAACCGGAGAGTGCGGAGGTGACAAAGGGGTTGTAAAACCAAAAAGGAGGGAGAGAGCGGCAGTATAGCGAAAGCAGGGAGGGAACAAATGGATAGTAAAAAAGGTGAAGGAGGAAGAAGGAAGGGATCGTAAAAGTATGGAGGGAGGACGGTAAAAAAAAAAAAAAATGGAAAGAAGAGAAGTGGGGGGGGGCGCGATTGACAGGCGAAAAAGAGGAGAAGGAGGCTGGTAATGGGAGAGGAGGATTGTAACATGGAAATAAATGAGAGGAGAGGGACGGATGTGATGGAAAGGAGAAGGAAGGAAGGGAGAGGAGGTTGTTAACGGGAGAAGACGAGAAAGAGAGAGAGAGAGAATGTAAAAACGCATATAAATGAGGGGGAAAAGAGTGAGATGAGGGATGATGGTTATGAATACGAGTTGAGACAGGGTCGGCAGGGAATCAGGCTAAGAAATAGATCTGAAATAATAATCCAGACTGTTTTGCTAGACATCGTGATCAAGATTATTAAATCATGATTACTAGTCTTGATGAGTCGGGGAACAAAATTATTTCACAGCACTTTTTTTTTTTACCAGTTAAAAGTTTGGACACACACATTTTTCTTTATTTTTACTATTTCTCACATTTTAGACTAACAGTAAAGATATCACAACTGTGAAATACCACAGATGGAATTATGAAGTGACCAAAAAAGTGTGAAACAAATCAAAACTATCGTATATTTTAGATTCTTTAAAGTAGCCGCCCTTTGCCTTGATGGAAAGACAAAGGCTGTGGAAAGAAATTCATACACAGGATCAACTTCACTATTTATATTTGTCTAAGAAACTCATTTCAAGCATTTAAGCAGAAGCCTTTAGATCAAAATGGCTTAAAGAGAATGAAAAACATAGTACATTCAATCAGGTGTGTACAAACTTTTGAGTAGTGTAGTGAACAATGACAGCCGGTAATCTAAGGAAATGTGACAATATTGCCAATATGGCAATATTCTGTGAAAAAAAACACCATTAATTCTCCAGCCCTTTTAGGAAATAGGGAAAAAGAAAACTCAAGGGAGGATAACTGTGAGAAAGATGACAAGAAGGACAAAGACTGTCACTTTCATGTAAAATCAAGATTGATTTGCATAGATAGATAGATAGATAGATAGATAGATAGATAGATAGATAGATAGATAGATAGATAGATAGATAGATAGATAGATAGATAGATAGATAGATAGATAGATAGATAGATAGATAGATAGATAGATAGATAGATAGATAGATTAATTGATCCCAGAGGGGAAATTGAGTCGTCATAGCAGCCAAGACACACAGATGACAAAATACATTAAAACACAACAACAAGCACAAGAGGCTATGATGGCTAAAAAGCAAGTGACTAAATGAATAAATAAAGATATAAATACTTGAAAAGTTAGGAATAATAAAAGTTAGTCCACAGACAGTTTAATGTCACCTGGCCCGGGCCAAGGCAGATGGATTGTAGAGTCTGCTCGCAACCACAGACTGGTAAAACATGTGGAGCATCTTATTGCAGACATTAAAGGACCTGAGCCTTCTCAGGAAGTAAAGCCGGCTCAGGCCCTTCCTGTAGATGGCCTCGGTGTTGGTGGACCATTCCAGCTTGTCATCCAAATGAACGCCCAGGTACTTGTAGGAGTTCACAACAATCTCCACATCACTCCCACTGATGCAGACCGGAGCAGGTAGGGCTTTCTTCCTTCTAAAATCCAACACAATCTCCTTAGTCTTGGCCACGTTCAGCTGCAGGTGGTTTCCCCCACACCACTTCACAAAGCGGTCCACCGGGCCCCTGTACTCCCCCTCCCGGCCACCCTCCACACACCCCACGATGGCAGAGTCATCTGAGAATTTCTGCAGATGACAGGATTCGGAGATGTACCGGAAATCTGACGTGTAGAAGGTGAACAGGAAAGGAGATAGCACAGTCCCCTGGGGGGCCCCGATGTTACTCAGCAGCTCTGTAGCCTCACAAACTGTGGTCTGCCCGTCAGGTAATCCTCAATCCATGAGATCATGGGGGCATCCACCTGCATATCCTCCAGTTTTTCCTTCAACAGTCTGGGCTGGATAGTATTAAAGGCACTGGAGAAATCGAAGAACATGATCCGCACCGAGCTGTTGGGTCTGTCCAGGGTGGAATAAGCCCTCTGCAGCAGGAATATAATTGCATCATCCACACCCACATGTAGCTGATAACGCAAACTGCAGGGGGTCTAATGAAGAGCTCACCGGTGGTCTGAGGTGTGCTAGGACCAGTCTCTCCATGACCTTCATTATGTGAGAGGTTAGTGCTATTGGCCTGTAGTCGTTGAGGACTGTAGGACGCCCCTTCTTAGGCACTGGCACCAGGCATGATGTTTTCCATAGCACAGGAACTCTCTTGAGGTGAAGACTCATGTTGAACAGATGCTGGAATACTCCACATAGTTGGTCAGCACAAGGCTTCAACACCCGAGGGCCGGTGCCATCCGGTCCTGCAGCCTTGCCCTGGTGAAGTCTCTCCATCACTCTCTTCACCTGGTTGGCTGTGATATTTAGTTCAGCCTGGAGGGTGATGGGATGTGGCAGGTGGGGGGGGGGGGGGGGGGGGGGGGGGAGTGGATGTCAGAGAGATATAGTCCCCGGGGGCTGGGGGAGTGGGCAGGGAGGTAGTATAGGGGCTGCTGTTGAAAAATTGGTTCAGCTCATTTGCCCGCTCTAGATTCCCCTCAGCTGCACCCCCACCCTTTTTCTGGAAGCCGGTGATCTCTCTCATCCCACTCCAAACATCCCTCACCCTACTTCTCTGCAGTTTCTCCTGCAGCTTCCTTCTATAGGAGTCCTTGCTCTCCTTTAGCCTCAGTTTCAGTTCTCTCTGAACACGTTTTTTTTAGCTCCGCCCTGTCCTAAAGGCCCTCTTCTTTTCATTAAGCAGGGCCTTCAGGTCGCTGGTAACCCAGGGCTTATTGTTGGGGAAGCAGCGAACCTCTTTTGTGGGCATGGTGTTATCAATGCAAAAGCTAATGTGTTCAGAGACATTCTGTTATGCCGTCAATGTCTTCACTGTGTGGTTCATACAGAGCATCCCAGTCAGTGGCTTACAGGGCACCACGCAGTGTCTCCATGGCTTCGTGAGACATTTCCTCACTGTCCTCACAGTCACTAGTGGCTGCTGAACAACTGGCTTGTATGATGGTGTGAGCAAAACTAAGTTTGGTCTGATCTGCCAAGAGGGGGCAGGGCAGTGGAGCTGTTAGGCATCTTTAACATTTGCATACAGCAGATCCAAAGTCTTATTTTCTCTGGTTGTGCTTTTTTACAAACTGGTAGAAAGTGGGTAGGGTAGTGGAGAGAGAGACATGATTAAAATCACCTGTAATTGCGATGAAGGCACAAGGGTATTTTGTTTGTAGTCTAGCAGTGACAGAGTGAATGACGTCACCCGCTGCTTCCGCGTTCCCCGAGGGTGGAATGTAAACATTCATGATGACAACATGATGACAATGGCACTAGTAAATTCCCTTGGTAGAAAGTATGGACGAAGTCCGATGGCACTCAGCTCGATGTCTGGGCTGCAGAAACACTCCTTAACAGAGATATGTCCCGGGTTGCACCATCTGGAGTTAACAAGCACGGCAAGTCCCCCTCCTTTCTTCTTACCGCTCGCGGTGGCGTCTCTGTCCGCACAAACCGTGTGGAATCCGGGGATAGTCACATTCGAGTCGGGTATCTGTTCGTGTAGCCACGTCTCGGTGAAACACATGATACTGCACTCTCTGTACTTATTTGCCAAAGACCTCACATTCCCCATAATGACTGCAGGGATGTAGGGTTTAAATCTCCTTTTCTTCGCTCTCCGTTTAACACCGGCCCTGCACCCCCGTCTCCTCCTTAACTCCTCCGGAATTGAGAGCTTCTCTCCGGCCGCGAGAGTCAGTCGCTGCAGGGCGATCAGCTGATCGCGTGTGTAAACAATGCCGGCGAAGTTGCAGGCATAGCTTCCAGTCATTAAAAGCGGTCCTAGTGCGATGAGGAGCAATAAAACATATCCAAGCCTCTGAATAAGCATCGTAGTGTCGTTTGATGTTCACAAGTATCAACAACGTATGTAGACACTAAAAGACAACGAAAAGCACACAGAGCTACTACAACAGGCTGCCACTAGCACGGCGCCAGGCAAAAAAAAAAATCATATAATTCATTCACTGTAAACCCTAACAACGACTTGAATTGGCTTTGAATTTATGATTTTAGCTAAGTCTAATATTAACGTGTTTTGCAGTAACGTAGGATAATTAGTCTCTCTCTCTCTCTCTGTCTGTCTCTGTCTCTCAGGTTCTGGTTAAAATAATGAAATAATGCTGTGGAAATGTAAGTACTGCACTTTTAGTACTGAAAAAAAGAGTGCAACTTCTCAAACACTACCGGTTAAAACACGGGAGCTAAACAAGAACTGTTCCAATTCCTTGCCTGCACCATGACTGCTTGTGTACATTCAAATCCTTCAATGCACTGAAAGTTCATTTATCAAAAATGAATTCACATGTGCAGGTTTGCAATACAACACATTTCAGTGATCATTGGTTCTCAACGCGGGGTTCGGGGACCACCAGGGGTCCTTGAGAGGGTTCCAGGGGGTCCCCAGCAAACTGATGAATTGTTAAACTTCAGCATTGTTTCATTTACAAGTTAACACAATTAGACATGATTATTCTGGTCATAGTTTCTCTGTTATCTCTCTACCTACAATATAGATAGTCATGGAATTCTAGACAAAATCATATCTAACAATAAAAATATTCTCAGATTTGGGTCCGAAAGACAAAATCTCATCAAATGGGGGTCTGTGGCCCTAATGTGGACTAAATTAGGGGTACTTGATATGAAAAAGGTTGAGAATCACTGTCTTAGATCAACATCTGCTGGCCAGTAGAACATAAAATTAATCTCACTCTCATTTTCTCCTAAATCACAAAGTAGACATGTACTTTCACCTTCAGGAGTATTACTGTTTCAATGGCTACGGTTCCACTGAAAAGCATTTTCCACAACTTCGAAGTGAACATGGTCCAATTACTTTACAAATGGGAAAAAATGGCCATGAAATCTCTCCAAAAAGGTAGTGCAGTACAAGCCTAGTGTGATGTGTTTCTGTGATATGTTTGAGTAGCACAGCTAGAAGCTGCTTTGTATAGGAGAATTCCATTCTCGGGACTGACTGAATGTGTTATGTTTTTCATTATCTTAAACTAAAGTATAAGCCTTTCGATAAAAAATTGCTTTTAGACAAATATAAATAGTGAAGTTAATGCCTATGTATGAGTTTCTTTCCAATGTCACGTGTTGAAAAGGGGGGGAGGGGTTCTTCTAATCAGGGTAATTGCCTTATTTGGGCCAATATGGGCTATGTGCATGCGTCGGTATAGAATCAGTGTGGGGTATGGTAATGCTGGAAAGGTGATTAAGATGCCTTTGTTTGCAGGACCCTGATGCTGCTGACTCCTTCCGCCACATTCCAGTGGGTGTCCTCTTTGCTGAGCCAGTTGAGCAACAACCAAACTCGCTGCTCCTGACGCCCTCTATGGTCGCCATCATCGTTGAGGGAATGCTTGTGATGGACAATCTTCAAAGCCTACCGCAGGCTGTGTATACCCTCTTTGGCCTCATCTATGCGCTCCACCTCAACTACCCAAAGGAAATGAAGAACACCTCTGATTTCATACAAAGAGTGCTGCTTAGTCTGGGCCCTAAAACCCTTACACCAAAGTTGCAAACATTAAAAAACAATCTGTCCGTGTAGATGATCTGCATTTGTGCAGACTGAGGCATTAACAGTGTGTAGCCAGCACTTTAAAATACTTTTTTCATTCCTTGCACCGTTTGTTCCTTGAACTGAAAATTCAGACCTTTTGACAGCAATGATCTGGTTGGTCTATTTCCTCCTCTACCTCCTCCTTTCCTTTCTCTTCCACCTCCTCCTTTTCTTTCCTCCACCGCCTTACCTTGAACTGAAAATTCAGACCTTTTGACAGAAATGATCTGGATTGTCTATTTAATATAGTAAATAAGGTTTTACAAGGTTTATGATTACAAGCAAACTTGTTGGTGCCATATGAATACAAAGTGCAGCCTGAGTTCTCTCTCCAGCATTTTAATGTTGTATTTTACATGTTGGAGGTTTTAAAATGTTCTTAAATAAAGGTGATTGCAAAGCTAAACATAATGCAGTTGTGGTTTTGAAAAAAAGAAAAATATGCATTGTCTGTGAAGTGGGGATTTACTTTATTTTCCACCCGTATTTTTATGTTTTACTTTCCACAGTAAAATTGATCTGAGATTACTTTTTCCCCCATACAGAAAATTCAGACCTTTTGCAGGCAAAGTTGTCTGTTTAGGGTGAAAGAACATTTTTGAAATATTGTTCTGCTTTCTTGCCTGCCTATCTATTTTATTGTGTTTTTATCAATTTGTAAAGTGACCTTGAGTGTTTTGAAAGGCGCTGCAAATAAAATGTATTATTATTATTATTATTGCCTGCAGGTCTGTGCAGTTAACATTTGTGCAATGTTTTTTAAATTATTGTTTGTTAACACATGTTAACAATAAATTATTTAAACTGTGACCTGTGATGTGCTTTGTATATAAAAGTAGTGAATAGCCTATACTCAAAAATATTGAGGCAATGAGTTTCCTCAATTTAATTAAGTGTAGTGGATGTGAAATATCAAGTGTTTTCAGCTTAAAACAAAGTCAACAGGAATTGGGTTCATTAATTCATCTTACTTACATTGATTAGTTAGATGTACTATTCATAAGTATTGACAACTCAAGTAATTGATTTATCATGATTGAAAGCATGATTCTGAGTTGCAGTAACTAATGCTAGTTTAATTTACTCTAAATTGCCAAGTTTTCTCTAAACTTTCTCTAAACATGTTACTTAACAAACTAGTTTCCTTTACTCAGTTTTGTTAAGGCAACGAGTTTCCTCATTTTTTTTTTTAAGTAAAGTGAAGTTATCAGGGTTTACAGTGTTCATATAAGGAAACACCTTTGTTGGTATCAAACCTTAAGTAAGTAATCTCAAGAGAACAATCAAATGAATTAAGTACAGTTCCATTCTGAATCGACTGAAAGTGAACTGATTTGGCTGATCCTGTGTAGCTCAATGCGCTGATTAAGGAACAAACACTGCCTGGGTTAGAGGTTCAACTCCCACTGCAGCAACACGCTAAAAATCTATGGTGCTGCTGGGCACTTTGAATGTGTCCACCAAATGGCATGTATTGAATTTAAAGTGCATTAACCTCAACGCTGTCTAGGGCAATTCTACTAATGAACTGTGTTTGTGTGTGTGTGTTTACACTGTATGTGTGAGGCTGACACACACACACAGTCAGCAAGCCTAGACGTCCATTAACTGTCTCGCTTGTTTCTGTTGTGTCATTGTTTCTCTCTTACCGGATGCTCAGTGCTATTTGATCAGCCACTGGCCTAATGAAGGTGAACTTGATCTTTTACTCTAAGAGAGCAGTCGCCCCAAGCATGCTTGGAGCAGTTCCATTGAACTCCGGAGCATTTACTCCTTCATTTTGGTTCGTTTGGGCCAAATACTGACACCGAGACACCTGGAAATGTGAGTCTCAGTCCTCTAACAAGCAAACTCTGCTGTGGTTTGTTAGGAGTGAAAACGTATTCGGACCAACTACAGGAAACAACCACAAAACATATGGTTTGATGAGTCTGTTGTTTGTTGTTCAACCGTTGTTCCATATGGTTTGTGGGTATAAAGAGACGGATGCTGACATATGATAGCCTGCAGTTCCTCATGTTTGGAAAGCCTAGCAGAACAAAATGAAGCGAACCGCTGTTCTGGCCTGATGCTCATATTCAGCTATTTCTTCATGTGTTCCTAACTGGTTTTAAACACCAGAGAAAGTAAATTACAGCCAAAAGCACAGACGAGTTCATCATGTTAAGCTGAAGTTACAGGAATTGGAATCGGATGTGTTTTGGCTTGCTCCGCTCCCCAGCTGCCAAAATTTGTAATCCCTGGCTCACTTGTAATTGTGCAGTGTGAACCTAAATTAACCAAATATAACAATGCAACAAAGTAAACCTTTCCACTACGGTTGGACCAAAGAACACACCTTAAAAATCTAGATGACTGGTAAAATAGTGAAAGGGTCTGGTGGATACCTTGCACCAAACAAATGACTGTTATCTATTCTCTTATTCTGTCAGTAGCATCTACCAGCCACCGATGCAGGGACACTGACCAGAACAACACAGAAAAAAAAAGGAATTCATTTTGGGGGCAGAAATCATGTAATCAAGAATCTACATTACAAATAAAGTGGAGGGGTTTTGTAGACCCAAAAACTGAAATCCTGTATAAATAAACCAATCACATCCTTAAGGAATGCATGAATGCATGAATGAATGAATGAAGGAATGAATGAATGAAGGATTGAAGGATTGAATGAATGAAGGGATGAATGAATGAATAAACAGCCAGGTGAATGAATCTTGTACCAGTCATCCCCAACAGAGGCAGTTCATTTCATCTCTGTTCCTCATTAGCCCTGTAGGCACCAGCAGCCTCCCTGCCAGCTTCGTTACCATGGCTCCCGCTTTGTCTCCTAGCTACCGCGGCATGTAGCATCCTCTCTCGTCTCCCTACAAGGCTATGGCGTGGAGTTTTAACTGCTGGACTCGGACGAAGTGCTGACAGTTCTCTGCAAAATGCAATACCTCTGTGGGGGTCTGTCAGCAGGCAGAACCGCCAGTGTGGCTTCTGTCTGCTCAGCTGTCATCCAGACTGGAAGAGTGCTTCAAAGTCTACATGTCTATATTAATGACCTGCCTTTAGTCTGCCCATCTGTCAACATACAAATGTATGCTGATGACACAGTTCTTCTATGTACATGCTAAAAACAAACAACAAGCCTGCAAACAAACTAACTGCAGCCGTGGTCCATGTATCTGATTGGTTAAGCAATTCATGTTTACACCTGAACATAAACAAAACTGTCTGTATGTTTTTCTCACGGAAACCTACAGAGACTCACCAACCTGATGTTTTTGTTAAAGGAGAAAAGGTGGCGTCTGATTTTAAATACCTTGGAATAATTTTAGATTTGAATCTGTCGTTTAAAAAGCATGTTAAAAAGGTGGCCAGTAAGTGTTTTGTGTTGGTTGTCTGTTTGAATGTTATTGCTGGACTGCAGACTTTTTTCTTTTAGTTGTTGAAAAAAAAAAGACTGGACAGACCCTGAAAGAAGACATATTATATGTCATTTGTATAATTGTAATAATGTAATTGTTATCTCAATGTAAATGTCTGACCAAAAACATTAATTAAAAAAAAAAAAAAAAAAGGAAAAGGTGGCCAGTACTATCAAATTCAACCTGGCTAACTTTAGGCATATAAGACCATACCTAAAAACAGAGGCAGCCAACCTCTTTATGCATGCTATGATCTTTTCCCACATAAAATACTGTGTTACAAGCTGGTCACAAGCAAGCATAACAACGCTGAAACCAATTGAGTCCCTTTACAAACAGACACTAAAAACACTTGACCAAAAGGCCAATAGCTATCACCATTGCCATATAGTACAAAAGTACAATTTATTTAATTTTGACAGTTTTAAACATTTTGCAGATGCTTGCCTCATCTTTAAGGCCTTACATGGGCTTGCCTCCCCTGATGAGTCAGTTTATAATGCAGAAGGATAATAACGGCAGGGCAACAAGGGCAACTACCAGAGGGGACTGTGTCGTACAATACAGACGGAGCAAGTTTGGGCAAACAGTGTTCTCAGTCAGAGCCACACACTACTGGAACAGTCTTCCTATTGAATAAAGAGAGAGCACTAATTACCTAACCTTTAAACATAAACTTAAGAGATGGCTTAAAGCAAACCAAACTTGCAATCATGAGTAATCATACTACCTCATCTCTGGCACTGCCTTTACATACTCTCATTGTTGGTTGATAGATAGATAGATAGATAGATAGATAGATAGATAGATACTTTATTGATCCCGAAGGAAATTCTGGTGTACAGTAGCTTCCAATGTGTACATTACAAGATAGGAAGGTACAGATAAAAAATTCTGAAAAAGCACGATAAGAGACTAAAAGCAAATAGGAATAAACAAAGATAAAATCCAGTCCTGGCAGAGACTGGGAAAGAAAGAAAGTGCCTGTGCAATCTGCAGTATGTAGACAACTATGCATATACAAAACTGAGTAAATTAGATCTAAATATATATATATATATATATATATTCCCTGAGCCATCAGGCATTGTAAAGCCTGATGGCCCAAGGCATCCACGATGGTCGCCCCCATCTGGGAATTACCTGGACGAGACACAAAAAGACAATGGGATTCATTTGTCGAGTCATAAACTAAACTATTAGCTTCATTCAAATTCTCCGCCACTGGGAACCAAGATTGTTTTTTTAAAGACTGACAGTGATACCGATTTTTTTTATCTGCTGATAGCCAATATTTTGTGCTAGTAATCTTAAAATCGGACTATTTTCACGTCAGAAAATTTCTGTAAAAGTACTGAAAGTCACTGAAAGTTTTGCAGAATCCGATCAAAATCTTGCATTAAAGTTCAGGTTAAGAGCTTTCCTTGGACAACCAGTGTTGTGTTGATCAATTACACCAGAAATACGTAATCAGTCAAACTGCATCATATCGGAGGTGTATGATATCAACTGGCCCGTTTTTAATTTAAGTCCAATTTTTGCCCGATATATTGGTCTAACCCTAGCGACAACACTAACATCTTACTTTTCCTATATGCACTGAGACTTGTGCAAAGCAATCCCCCAACCAGTGGCCCAGGGAACAAACGAGTTCATGGAGTTTTACATATACCTGTTACTTTTGTAATGTATTTATGTATTGTATTGTATTGTATTGTATTGTATTGTGTGGTACTGTAGTACTTGCTGAAGCATTGCATTGTTAACATTAGGCCACTAATTTGTAATAACCTGCCCAGGGACTACAGATGAAAATTAGCTCATTAGCTAACTCTGGCACATTTACATTGATGTGGAAACTGAAATGTTGATTAATGTGCACTGTCCCTGGTAAATAAATAGATAAATAAGTAAATAAATAAGCAGAGGGAGGTTTCAGTGGCTGGAGAGGTGTAGCCATAGCAGACATCCAACAGTTTAACAGTTTGTTAAAAGTGTTCTATAAACAAACCTGACCTAACCTGTCTTCCTCAAAAAAAGATTCACAGAAATACCTTTGTTATCGCAAAAAAAAGCGTGTAACAAAATCAGATACACCACTAGCAACTGGCGGTCATCGGAGAACAACAGCAGGATAACTTGTGAGAAAATAACATACCTGATGAGAAATAAGATTGAAACATTTAATTAAGTTATGGCAACCCTTTATTTTCTATATGGAAAAGCTCCCTTTAGACCAGGTGGTATGTAAATTGCTTTAAATGCTTTGTAAATTAGGTTGTAATTCTTTGTAAATGATCTTGCATACTTTGGGATTTTCCAAATGTAACATGTTTTTCAGTCACTACCTTTGCCATTTTTCTTATGCTTCGTCATGGTCTTGCTTTTGCTGTTGTTGTTTTTTGTATTGTACCTGGGTTATGTCTCGTCTCGAATGTATTAAAATGCCAAAATTAAGAATAGAAAAAAAAAAAGGGGAATGATTAAAAAAGATAGAAAGTACATACCACACTGAAGTCCAGATTCTGTTCGATCCACTCCTGGCCGTCCTTGAACTCCTCATGCAGGCCCATTATGTACAGGCTGTCCAAGGCATCCACGATGGTCGCCCCCATCTGGGAATTACCTGGACGAGACACAAAAAGACAATGGGATTCATTTGTCGAGTCATAAACTAAACTATTAGCTTCATTCAAATTCTCCGCCACTGTGACCAAGATTGTTTTTTTAAAGACTGACAGTGATACCGATTTTTTTTATCTGCTGATAGCCAATATTTTGTGCTAGTAATCTTAAAATTTGACTATTTTCACGTCAGAAAATTTCTGTAAAAGTACTGAAAGTCACTGAAAGTTTTGCAGAATCCGATCAAAATCTTGCATTAAAGTTCAGGTTAAGAGCTTTCCTTGGACAACCAGTGTTGTGTTGATCAATTACACCAGAAATACGTAATCAATCAAACTGCATCATATCGGAGGTGTATGATATCAACTGGCCCGTTTTTAATTTAAGTCCAATTTTTGCCCGATATATTGGTCTAACCCTAGCGACAACACTAACATCTTACTTTTCCTACATGCACTGAGACTTGTGCAAAGCAATCCCCCAGCCAGTGTGAGGCGCACACTGGTTGGGGGTACAGTTGCCTTGGTTACTGTAAATTATTCTGTGCTGTTCACTGGTATTCAGTGGCCGGTCTTACCTACAGCTCCCTCTTTTTCTCTCTTACACACCCACTCTTCTCCCATTTCTCTTTGTTTCCACCCCTCTGTCTCTCTCTTTCACTATGTGTTTTGCATACTCTTTCTCCCCCTCTATCTCTGCCTGGCCTCATCTTCGCTGTCTGGAGGAAGGACGAGGAAGAGACACCGGTGTGGCGAGCTGCTTCATTAAATCACAACTGACAGGAAAATCACTCCTCTCCTCTTTCTATCCCTCCATCCACTGCTCTCAATGTCACCAAAGGCCAGCGGAGAGGTGGTGAGGGAAAAGGCCAGCGTGTGTGTGAGTGTGTGTGGTTGGAACCAGGGAGAGACGCTGATAGAGGAGCGAAAAGCAAAATGAAGTGTGTAGAGGACAAAGAATGAGACATGATAGAGGAGAAAGAGAGGGAGAGCGTAGCAGAAACAGAAAGAGAGACTGAGACAAAGGATAGAAGAAAGAAAGAGAAAACAAAGTGAGAGACAAGAGGAACACAGCAGACAGAAGAGAGACAAAAGAAGAAGGAAGGGGGGGGCATATAGAGATGCATCCAACTGTTATATTGCTACTAGACTAGAGTCATTAACAGGCTTAACCAGAGGTAAATCGGCCTTTCTCTTATCTAACTTCAATATTTTTTTTCCATCCCACAAATTACTGTAATCAATACTTCCACCCTCTCAGAGCGCCTGAAGACGCGATTGAGCAGGGAATATCGACTTCCCCTCACGACAAAAATTGCACAATTTCAAATGATTGATACGCGCCTTCTCTACTGAGATGCCCCGCAACATCTTGTCATTCTCTGTGAGCGCTCCACTCCTCCGCTCAGTTCTTAACTTCTTGTTTCAGGCTCTGACCTCTAGCTGATGGTGACATGGAGGTTCAAGAGGCGCCTTGGTGAATCCCCAGACCAGCTGGGGAAAACTGGGCAGGCAAAGTGAATGAGCAACACTTGTGCTCTTGAACTTCTTGTGCAACGGTTTTTCATTGCCATTTCGGCACAATAGATTTGTTGAAATTACCCCCTTAACCAACATACTGTCTTTACAAAGACAAAAAATCAATAACATTCTTGGAAAAGTTGGTAAATGGCTGGCTAACCATGGATGTAGAGGCCACTAGTGATTGGTTCAGATACCTCGGTCAATAGTGATTGGTTTAGATACGTCAGTCACTAGTGATTGGTTCAGATACGTCGGTCACTAGTGATTGGTTCAGATACGTCGGTCACTAGTGATTGGTTCAGATACCTCGGCCACTAGTGATTGGTTCAGATACGTCAGTCACTAGTGATTGGTTCAGATACCTCGGCCACTAGTGATTGGTTCTGATACGTCAGTCACTAGTGATTGGTTCAGATACGTCGGTCACTAGTGATTGGTTCAGATACCTCGGCCACTAGTGATTGGTTCTGATACGTCAGTCACTAGTGATTGGTTCAGATACGTCAGTCACTAGTGATTGGTTCAGATACCTCGGCCACTAGTGATTGGTTCTGATACGTCAGTCACTAGTGATTGGTTCAGATACGTCAGTCACTAGTGATTGGTTCAGATACGTCAGTCACTAGTGATTGATTCGGGGAAAATCAACCCCCCCACACAGAAAACAGCTAACTAGGAGGAAATCTGAGGCTGAATAATGGAGTGATAACAAAATGGACATCCAGTCTTTTAGGCTAGTAAACACCTCACTTATTGCCCCTTTCAATGTATTTAAACCTCAATTCAACAGCTGCTGTTGGCTCCACTTAATGCTGTATTTCCACTGCTAATGCTGCTCATCAGTTTAATACTGCTACAGCTTAGGTCGGCAACTCTTTAACTCCAGCTTTGGGACTGCTATCTCTTAATAATGCATGCCCATTCCTGCTCTTCTTTTTAAATACTACAGGCTTTGATACAGAGGGCCGGGGTTTTGATCATTATAATAAAAAAAATAAAACAGTTGATAGCTTTCTATCTGAACTGCAGCCAAGCTGAAGGGAAACACCCCTGCACTTAACCAGTCAGTCAATCTTATTCCTTTGGCCTGGGACACTTATTTCAATCAAGTGTTTCCTTTACATTCATTCATTTAGCTGTGGCAGCCCCGACAGCTGGAAACATGTAAATATACTGAAAATGCATCATCTGACATTAATGTTCCACAATTATCAATCATTTCTGTCTTTTCTCTGCAAATTGGTGGATACGTTACTTTGGTCTCTATATTAGTGTTGACAGTCCTGGAACAGAAAATGTCCCCAGAACACTATAATTTCCAATCCTGACCTCAGCTGCACATCAGTGTGACAACTCTGTAATTAGATAAGATTAAAAACCAACAACTCACTTATCTTTTTTTTGTTTGGGAATAACAGGATATTACATTCTTTTAAAACAAGAGGCACTTGAGCTGCCCAATATCCCACCATAATCACCATGATATATTAGCAGGTATGCTAATATAAGTCAGTAATGAAACTAATGTATGCATACATTAGCAAATACCTCTATGTCAACATACTTGTCTTCACATAACACATGGATAGCATTAATATGAGCTCTGTATCTTAAAGCATTAAGGAGTTATAGAAGTTCCAAGAGAAATTCCTCATGAATATGCAAACTTCTGCAGCAAGGTGCTCCAGACTCTAATCAGATAATCTGCTGTAGGAGGATTCTGTTGTGTCAGGATGAAGTTAGCGCTGAACGATATTGACAAAAAATCTAATTGCAAGTATTTGACAGAATATTGCAATTGCGACAAATATTGTACTTGATTCATGGAGCGAAGATTACCTGCAGCTCTAAAACGCCCCTCTCTCTTAAGTAATTAACTCAATTGCAGAAGTTCATACTGCGATTTCGACTTATTCTTCGTTTAATTGTTCAGCTCTAGTTTCTGTCATGTATTGTTCTTGAGTTAGTGTGTTTACAAGAATGTGTTGACACACAGACAGACAGACAGACGCTACCATGACGACATATGTCAGCATACCATGTACCATGGTGGCAGGACATAAAAATACTTCCTGATCGATACCCTCTATTATACCCTTTTTACACCAACATTATATATGCCAAAATTATATATGCAGGTTTTTTAAACGCGGGTAAAGCCGCTAAAAATAGGGGATTGACTCCTTTCACATTGTCAGTAGACGAGTTTGCCTTTCTGTTTTTTTTCTGGTGCGTCACATTCGACGTCACGAACGCACCGAAAAACAAGATTAGCAAACAGTAGAAAGCAGCATGGAGGCCAGTGATGTTAAGGTGGTTACTTTTTTATATCTTTTACTTCAGTCTCTCTTTCAAACTCAACGCTGACTGAACGGTGCCATGCTATTGTTCCGACGGCCCATTAGTCCGAATTCTCTCCCCTCGTTTCTCAAACAAACAGAAGCACATGGCTAATTATTATGCAGAATGACATCATCGGACCGGGTGCAACGGAGGAAGCTGCCTGTCGGACCTCGCGGTCAGATATTTACTCTAACAATTCTTCCCTGAATTGGAATTATGCAGCGTTCCATGCAGCAGTGATATTACGATGGTAGTGAGGGCTTAATCCCCTAAGAAGAACAAGCTGCTCACGTTTTCTTCATGGACGCACATGGTCTGATGTTTGGAGCAGTGGTGTAGTTGGTAAGTTACCGGACGTCAGTTCCGACAGCCATATATGTATAAAAAATAAATAACAATAAATAATGTTCCTGCCTGGCTATTTACGCACCAACGTCCGGAACTTCAACACGTCATAGCGTCGCGCTGGAAAAGGGGTGAAAATTAGCGTGTCCACCCGGGTGTCATGTTTCCATCACTGCCGATAAATACCCGTGACTACTGCAGAGTCATTTGACCCGGGAATGAATGCCGATTGTACCTTTTCACACTGAAGACAAAAGCCAGATGTTAGTGGGTGTTGGTGGGTTTTTTGTCCAGTGTGAAAGGGGCTTTACTGGTCACTGTATTCAGTCCAAATTACACATTAGGACAAAGACACATGTATTCACCAAACCTTTAAATCCTCCCTCGTTTCACATCGGCTTCAGCGTGTGCTGCTGGAACTCCTTGGCCTCCCCGCCGTCCTTTCTTATCTGCGACTCTATTCAAAAGGAGAGCGGCCGGCTTCATGCAGCAGCTGCAGTGTTATTATCATTATAGACAGGAGCCTCTAAATCACTCTAAAAATACACTGCGGTCAGGCAGGCAGGGCTGATAGCTTGACGCCCTGGCCGCCTGCCTAATCTGGACAGATTGGCCCGACTGTTGGTGCAGCAGAGCCCCTGTGCTGCGCCACACCGCCCCCCCGCCTCCCTCCCTTCTGTCACTTCTATCACCCAGAGGTACGGGGTTCGGCAGACCTGGCAACGTGACGCCGCCGAGGCAAGGATAGAGGCCTGTCAAATTTCTCGCGTCATAGAATATTCCTTTGATGTCAGGGTTTTGTGTAACAGCTCCTGACTGCAGCGCTTCCTCTGTATTCACAGCAGCGGCGCGGCGCCACAGAGGGAAAATCTCCACTGCACTGAATAAAATGTGACAAAGAGAAAATGTGATATTAAAATTACATAATTTAGCCATTTTGTCCCCTTCTAAAACACCAAGAGAGAGTTAGAGTCCTAATTATTTTAGAAAATACCTCCCGTTCGACTCTCCTCGTTGTGTACTTGCCAGCAGGCAGCCTCAACGCGAGTCGTGTGTTTTGTGTGTATTTGTAAGCAATGCATGATGGATTTCCGAAAAAGGAAACGCCTCCCTTATAAGAGACTCCTGTCATGATTGTTCACTGAAATCACAAATGTAAAGAACTGCCATTACCCAGTGTCCTGTACAGCAATGCCGTCCGGTCAGGAGTTTAGACAACCTCTACATGCAAAAAAAAAAAAAAAAAATCACACTACAAGCAACTTTACCACCTAACCCAAAGTGAAAAAAATGAGACTTGTTTTTCATATATTGGCAGAATCTGCTTTGTTTCAGTCCTGTCTCTCACCAATTTACAATTACTGATAAAGTGTTATTTTCGTTGTTCCGTCGGCATAAGTTTCCTCCGAGCGGATTTCGTTGTTACACTTGTTCAAACTCAAAGGTTTAATTAACATAAATAAAGCGATTCACTGAAAAACAATTCAGCAACATTCAGAATCTGCTTTGTCGGCGTTCCTTTATGTGCTAGAAGTGATTTTCAGACTGTTCCTCCAGACAATGGCAGTGAATGGAGAGAGACAAAAAAAAACGCAATTCTCCAGTCTCCTCTACCGGAGCAACAGAATCAAGTTCAACATCACTTTAACTACTGAAATTGACCTGTGACATCTCAACTGGAGCTTGACATGACATTCTCTCCCATACAAAGAGAGAAAAACAGAGCAGCACATATCAGGGCCAGAGAAAACCCTGAAGGTATGTCTGTACATAGAGCAAGTGGTTCTGAAAGTGAGGCTATATCCTCATGGGACAAGTTATCGTAACTCATATTTATGGCTCTGGCCCAGCCTACCTTGAACGTTTCTTCCTCCTCTCCGTAACAGCTAATCAGCTCACGCCTCTTTGTCAAATTAATCACCTTCTCCTAATTTGTAACTTCAGCTGAGCCTGCGAACCGTGAAACTCGCAGTTCATTTACGTTTCTCAGACTCTAAGCTGGGGTCTCTCTTCCCAACCTTGAAAAGTTGGGCTCGCGTTCGCGCTTCGATGTAACCTTGCGATCACAGCCTCTCCTCTCCTTCATCTCTTCTCTGCTCCATCACGCCCTCCATCTTGTCATCGGCCCCTCCTCCTTGTACCTAACCATCTGTTTGCTCTCATTCATCACTGTCTCGCTGTGTTTTTCCCTAATCTTTCCTTGATCTCTCCATTCAAACCCCCCCCCCCCCCGACACCCACGTCCTCCTTTCACCCCGTCCCTGGCGGTGCATTTCCCCGCCGCCGATCCACTTTCACCGTCGCGCGCCGAGCATTCTCCCCTCGCTAAACCTGTTTCCTGTTAATCTGTTGAAAATAGCTTGCTAATCTGGCCCATCACTGCGTCTACCTGTCGCCAGTCTTCATATCTGCACTTCTATCTTTCCTCTGTCAGTCTTGTCGTCAAGATGTCTTGCTGCCGTCGGTTTCCGCCGCTCTCGCTTGCGTCTGCGAGGTGCGCAGTAGGGCAGAACAATTAATCGAAATTTTAACGAAATCGCAATATGGCCTACTGCAATTTTCAAATCGCAGGAGGCGCATAGCGATGCCGCATGACGTCTGCCCTGACGTCATCTTCAACGCGCCACACACAGCAACAATGGAGGATATGGAAGGGACAGTGTTCTTGATTCTCGGTATGTGGTTGTTAGTCATAGCAAGGAGACAGATTTTATTTCAGAAGAGGCTGAAGGCAGCAAGACAAAAGACTGCTCTCTGGCTGCTCAAAGACGATGCAAGAGGGTAAGCTAACCGCTAACCTGGTCGCTAACGTTAGCATATATGTCCTGTGTCGCGCAATGATGACGATTCTCTCTGACCAATCAGTACTCTGCAGTGTTTTCAAAAATCAGTACCAGGTACCAGGTAATATGTTAGCTGGTACCTGGTACTTGCCCAATGGAAAACCAAAAAAGGCGAGTAGAGTCGAGTTGAGCCGGTACCATGCGGTGGAAAAGCGGCATTAATTAAAGGCGAAATGTGTGTCAAAATAGCATTTTAAATGAAATATTGTGGTGCTGCAGAGATGTCCTGGCCTACACATCATATTCTACAGACTTAAGAAAACATCTTTGTTTGGTACAGATCCCCGCAAAAATCACACCATAATCATTTTAATACGTTTTTCAATGAAAATGAGAATAATGATGTAAAAATGATCATTCCCTCTAATATCGCAATTGCAATATCAGTCAAAATAATCGCAATTAGATATTTGTTTCAAAATCATTCAGCCCTAGTGCGCGGCCTTTCCAGCGACGCCAATCGCATCAAATGAAGCTGAACTGGCACTTCCACCAGGTGGGTTTAGGGATGCCAGGCACTGCTTATCTGAGACAAATTGGCCGGGACGAGGTTTATTTATTCGGGGAATTATCGCCTGAGCCGCACACTCATACACACACACACACACACACAAGCAGACACACACACACCCTCGATTGAAAACTCTCTCACACACACACTCTCGACCCAACTCTCTCTCCTAACACAGATGCATGTATGCTCCCTTTGCTTTGATTGAACTCTCCCTCTCTCTCACACACACATATTCACACTCCCTCGACTGAACTCTCTCTCACACTCTCTCTCTCTCACACACACACACACACACACCTTCACACTCCCTCGATTGAACTCTCCCTCACACTCACTCCCCATCTTCCTCTCCCCATCTATCACAATATCTCTTTCTCACACACCCTTCTCTTCCACTCTTCCTTAAGTCTCTCTCTCTCTCTCTTTCACACACACACACACACACCTTGCCTCGCTCTCTGTGCCAGCTTCATTAGGCGATGGATTTCTGAGCTCTCCGGTATGAATTCACACGAGGCAGAGAAACGTGATATCATTATTCAGTCTCCATTCTCTCCGCCTTGTAAACTGTCAGCTCTGGGACAATGGGAGAAGATGGAGAGCTCAGGTGTGTGTGTGTGTGTATGTGAGGGGGAGAGAGAGAGAGAGAGAGGAGATGGATAATGGTTGTGTGTGTGTGTGTGTGTGTGTATGCGCACATCTACATGTGTTTAGTTGGTGTGTACGTCTGCATGCATTTGTTTTTGTGTGCATGTGAGAAAGAAGAGAAGAAGATGAGAGGAGAAGAGGGAGGGTTGATGTATATGTGCATATATGTGTATATGCATCTGTTTTGTGCGTATGAGAGTGTGTGTGCACCTCTGTAGATGCATGCATGTGTGTGTGTGTGTGTCTATGTGTGTGTGTTTCTCAACAGGATCATATTCAGAAGCCACACTGGAAAGGAAGGAGGTTTTATCAGAGAGAACCAGTCGGATGAGCTGAGCTCCTGAGCTTTCCTGTCCTCTCCTCTCTCTCTTTTTCATTCTCTTCATCTTTCTAACGGCCTCTCTGATTCAGATTTCACCCTCCTCCTCTCTCTCCTTTCCTTTTGTCTCTAGTGTTTACTCTCGCTGCCCTTTCACCGAAGCCCTCTGCACTTGTTTGCTCTACTTCCCTCTGTCCAGCCTCTCTCACTTCTACTCCCTACTGCACTTGTAGAACTGAGCAAGAACTCAGCAGAACTGAGCACCAGGGGCCGGTTGCACAAAACACCTTGAGTTAAGATTTTCCTTAAAGTCCGAGTTAAGGTACCTCTGACTCTATCTTAACCGCAACATGGCCGAGTTTATGGCGATAAATGAAGAAGTTGGCATATTTTTTTTGGACCTCTTGGATGAACCTCTTCACCAGACTTCTTGAATGAATTTTCATTGCAATTCCCTCCCACATTCGTTGTTTACTGTTTGCTGTTATTTGCGGATCAAATTTACTTTCTAGTATATGCTTTCTTTTATTGTATTCCTCCAGAAGTATAATCTTTTCCTCCTCTGACCAATTTGGTTTTCTTGTCTTCTTTTCTTCTGCCATTTTTTTACTATCTATAGGCCAACTTTGTGAGACAGTAACAGGTGAGGCGATAACAGGTATCACAAGCGCAAGTGCAAGCAAACAAACGGTCTCGCAGCAAGAAGGTCCTGGGTTCGATTCCCGCCTGAGTCGCTGTTGGCACTGGGGGTATGTTCTCCCCATGCCTTCGGTGCCTAGTGCCCAGGTGGGTTATCTCGTCAAAAGAAGTTGGTCCCCGGGCTCCGCGCTGCAGGCTGCCCACCGCTCCTGGCCTGCCCGAGGAGGAGGACGAGCCAGGATGGGATAAAAGCGGAGAACGAATTTCACGGCGCCATTCAGCATGTGTGTGTGTGCCCCCGCCGCACACGTGTGTTCATGCGGTGTGGTTGTTGTGACCAAAATAAAGACGGGTTTCTCCGTCCCCGTTTGTTTGTTTTAAATGGCTGAACGTGCACCAAAAGCGTTATGAGGCGCGTCAAACTGCCTTGACGCCCCTACTTTTTTTTCTGCAGCCGCTGTACCTGTTTGGAGAGTACTCCGGTACAGTAGGTGGCGTAGTCCGCCAGTAAAACCAAAGAAGAAGAAGTGATATGTAGCGGGGAACTGACATCAGAGCTTGATCAAACTAGCCGGCCACCAAAAAAACGTTAGCCAGCCGACTTCAGGAGCAGCCAAAGCATGGACGAGGAGAAGCTCATCAATGAAGTCCAAAAACGACCTGTGATATGACTGCAAACTACTGACTGTATACTGTTACTATGGCAACAGGTGACAGCTGACGTTAGCTCCGTTAGCTTAGCTTAAAACTTTATGAACAATACAATTGTAATTCTACAATGCTAAACGAAAACAACTACCACTGCCAACAGCTATACTACTATAGATCTTAACCGTTGTGTTGTCACATGTCAGATACTAAAAATAAGAAAAATAAAAGCTTAGACCCTTGGTAGTTACGTTAGCATAACAGACCCACCCCACTATTATCTATCATGAACGTTTACTGACATCTACTGGTCATAAAACTTAATTTGCTACATAAACCTGACAACAGCAATTAATTAACATAGTATAGAGTTATGATTAGCTGTGCTTTATGTGACTTTCACCCACCTGGAAGAAAAAAAAAAGATGAAATGAGATGGCCGGTCCCCAGTGGCTTTACCGTGTTCTACTGCCACCAACTGACCAAAGCAGCAGCAGCACCCAACAGTTCCCTCCTGCCTTATGTAACGTAACGTTATAGGCTACTCAAATAGAAATGTATAGAAAATGAATGGGGGGTATCTGTAAAGCATACAAACTTGTGCCTGGCTACATATAAACAGCGACCTTTTCCCAAAATACTGCTGGTTCTGTGGTGTTGGCATTTCAAACCTGATGCCTGCAGCGCGCCACAGAAGCATCAATTATCGCTTTCAGTGCGTTTGGGCCTTACATCTCCCACTGTTCTTCCTCCTCCTTCAGCCTTTCACTTTCCCTGTCCTTCTCTCTCCTCTACCATCTCCTCCATCTCTTTTACAACCCCTCCATTCCCTCCATCTCCCCAGGTCCACCACAGCATTTCAGCCGGTATCGTAACGAGCCCCGCGGCAAATAACAAAGCCAAGCCAACTCCCCAGGCCAATTCACACCAGTCTGGCTGGCCGTCCACAACTGGTTACCAACTTATTTGGCACCACAGCAAAACATCTGCTGCGTTCTGTTTTCTGGCTCGGTGGGTTGCTGGTTGGACCGGGCCTTCCGCCCAAGATGAGCTCCCCGACCAAACCCTGGACCGACTGCCTGTTTCCAGGCCTGAAGCCAAACAACCCCGCGAGGCACTGGTTTGGCTGGAGAGTCATTTGGTGGCGTTCCCTTTTCTATACAAAGGGGAGGAAATTCAAAATAGTGCGGCAAATTATGCAACGTCTATTTTAACGCTACGGAGCCCCTCTGGGGTCACATGGTAGAAAAAAACTGTGTAAATCCGTGCGAACGGATTTGTAAACTGTGCGAACGGATTTATAAACCGTGCCCTCTGATTCACAATCCGTGCAAACGGATTTGTAAACTGTGCGAACAAATTGTGAAACGGTTTTAAAAAAATCCGTTCACACAGTTTACAAATCCATGTGCACGGTTACATGCACTCTTCTGTTCTTCAGTGAATGGACCTGCCTTGCATGACCGCGGTGACCACATCCACCAAGTAAGTTCAATGTTATCTAAATTTAACGGCAGATTTAACGATAGTGAAATTAGTTTAATTGATTTAGCTTTGTGTTTTTGGAGTTTCACAGCTTTTATGTGTAATTTAGCATTTATGCGAACGGATTGTGAAACGGTTTACAAATCAGTTTGCACAGTTTACAAATCCATTCGCACGGATTGTGAATCCGAGGGCACGGTTTAGAAATCCGTGCGCACAGTTTTTTTTTCTACCATATGACACCAGAGGGGCTCCGTATAAAGCTGTTTAGGTCTGCAGGAAAGAAAACCATTCACACCCCCATTAGAAGAGGTTATGAAGAAACAATTACTGACACTGCCAATCAGAATGGAGGAGACAACATATTATGTTTGTAACCGTGTGGCCGTAGACCTACTTGTTGTTTTGGACACTGGACACAAGTCAAACTTCCGTCTTAACAGACAGTAAAGTGCGATCTTACCTTATGCAAAGTGCAAGCCTGTGACCTCTCTCCGCAAGAGTCTGCACAAGTTCACACATGCTTACACTGATTATGTGTTAAACCACCAATTTTGATATAGTCTGAATTTTTTTCATGATAACCTCCTCTCCTGCTCCATCTTTCTGGGGTTGCACAGCGTGGTGGCAGCCTAGAGCTTAGAGAAATAGGTCAAACCTGGACCGACTGGACAAATCTGGGTGAGGAAAATGAATGAGAAACGCTTTCTTCTCCCCCAGCGACTACTGCTGAGGTGCCCTTAAGCAAGGCACATAACCCCCAACTGCTCCAGTGGAGCATCTCAATGATAAACAGCAGCATACTGTGGTTGTACTGCACAGCCCCCAGGTGAAAATGTGAAGCAGGGCCTTGCAAGTGCATGCATGCTCAATATACAGTATAAAAAAAAAACACACACACCCAACTTACACCAAAACACCACACACACACACACACACACACACACACACACACATACATGACAACACAACATGGGGCATAATCAGAGCCTCAAGACTTCTATCAGAGAAGAAGACTGTTGTTGATGCCTTTGGGTTTGGACACATAGCTCTCTCTCTATGGCCCCAACAATTATGCAGTGTGTCGGAATTCTGTCAGTGGTAATGTGTATAGATGTGCTACTATTCTGTAGCATGTATTTATTCCAGTAAACCTCCACACCTTTTCATTGACCATTACAGAAAGTGGGCTCAGGTCAGAGTGTGAGCGAGGCATTACGTCAGCCTTGCATCACCATAAAACCTGGGTCAAATATTATTTGCCATTCATTTCTCTTCATGTTTGTTTTAACCTGCTCGGAGTTTCAGGTGGATGGGCTTTTACTGCATCAGGAAAACTCATATTAAGCTACACTGTAGAAAAATATATTAAATTCATTTTCAAATGCTTCTGATTGCCTAATCTTTCAAGGAATCATCGCATTGTCGTATGTGGCAACACCCACCTGTTTGGCACTCCAAGCAGGTCAAAGCGCTAAGAATTATTTGCAAGTGCCGTTTGACCCAGGTACAATCACCACCATCAAACAATAATTGGATATTGCTTCTGGGACACGGTGTCCTAGAATGACACAGTGGCAATAAAGCTTTACAAAGGACATTTTTTTATGCATGAGCTCATCTTGCGCTCCATCTCATTTCCTCCTTATATAAAAGAAACAGAACCAAAAAGGCCTCTCAATTACCCACCTGCACGACTGTAACATGGAACAGGCTTTGAACTTGTAACTAGTGGGAAAAATTGCCTTCTTACTTTCCTTTGTACACCGCGGCACTGTGAAGCAGTCTTTGTAATGTCCAATTTGTGTTCCTTTAAATATACCGGGCCTGCTTAGATTAACTTATCTAGCGCAGAATTTTAACAAGATTAGGTCTATATAGCTGAAGGATGAATAGAGGGAATTACAGAGTAACCTGAGCGAAGTGAAAGTCGGTCAAGATATGTTTGGGGGGTGGAGGGGGCTTTTCCATGCCCTCACCAGCTTAGCCAGGGAAAAGCCAACGCTATGTAGGCCCTCTGACCGGCATATTCAGAGACCTGATTACGTCAATCGATCAGTGCCAAATGTACAGCTCGCACCAAGGACTCTGAAATGTTAGAAAACCAAGAGGGAGTTTCTGTTTGGAGGAGTAAAATGAAACACTAAGCCATCGGGCTAATGCTGTAAGTGTAGGCTGAATAAGTGTTCTTCATCTCAACTTTTCAACTTCCTCTAGTCTATTGTTCCGCATGCCAATACTCCCTCTAACTCCCCTATTCTCTCTCTCTCTCTCCCCACTCGCTTCCCAACTCTGTGTTCAGTCTCTCTGCCCTTCCTTCCTTCATGTTTGGCCACCATCCTTCCCTCCATTCTCTCTGGGCTGGTTTAGTGTTTTTCCCCCCTTCAATTTTCTGGAGCTCCCTCTCCTCCGCCATTTGATCCTCCCACAGTCTGCTTTGTTTTACCATCTCCTCCGTTTTTTCAATCTCTAACCGAACCACAAAGTCAAATTTTTTAAATACTTTAAATATTTTAAACTACATCACATCAGTTTTTTGTCGTCTATATTTAGGATTTCGCATAAGATTGCAGTGAGGTTAAAGGGGCAATATGTACATTTACCAATAATTGTAAATAAGCAAAAACAAAAAAAAGGACAGATTTGTTTTTTATATATTGGAAGAATCTGCTTTATTTACTTTTACTGGAAAATGTATTACTTTCTTCATTCCATCGGCATAAGTTTCCTCCGACCAGATTTTGGTGTTACACTTGTTCAAACTGAAAGGTTTAATAAAAAAAGAATGCGATTCACAAGTCAGTACCGTGACTAGTATTTTTTATATATAGCCAGAAATCTGCTTTGCTCACATTCCTTTATGTGCCAGAAGTGTGATTTTCAGACTGTTCCTCCATACATTTGTCAGTGAATGGAGAGAGAAAAAAGACAATTCTCCAGTCTGGAGCCACAGATAACAGAATCACTGATTTTGAGGGTTTTATCATGGAGGAAGATACACAACCCAAGGCACTACCAAAGTTCAACATCACTTTAAGGTTAGAGACAGTTTTGAAAGTAGCGTTTTAGGTGAAAACTAAGACAAGTTCCAAGTTTCAAGCACCATTTCATTTTTTATACTTTAGTAATTTAGCTGATGCGTACAACAGTAGAATAAATCTCAATCTAGGGCTGGGTGATATGGACCAAAAATCATATCTCGGTATTTTTAGGCTGAATGGCGATACACGATATATATCTCGGTATTTTCTACAAAGTAGGCTAAATGTTCAGTTGTAAGTAGGGCTGGGCGATATGGACAAAATCAAATATCACAATATTTTTGACCAAATACCTCAATATCGATATTGCGACAATGTTGTAGAGATGACTATTGGTGCTTTCACAAAATATTTACACAATGAGATTTTTGATAAATAATCATCAGTAATGTGGATATAATGACTAAGTGGGTAAAGGCAAATAACAGAACAGCTAGAACAGTCTGGTAAGTTCAGAAAATGACATCACTTTACTGTAATGCAGCCTTTAAAACCAGGAAAAGACACTTATGCCATATCACGATATTACCATATCCAAAATCTAAGACGATATCTAGTCTCATATCACAATATTGATATAATATCGATATATTGCCCAGCCCTACCTCAATCCCTAGATTTCTAACATGACAAGCGACCAATAGTGCATCTCTATTTTTTTTTTACCATCTCCAATCCCTTCCTACTTTCTTACCACCTCCACCGCCTATGTTTCTCACAGACATACCTATTTATTTTCCTGATACACAAGGTTAACAGTGAGAAGCCACCTCAATGGAGCGCGTGGGCTGGGTGTAAACTACAGCAGGCTTTCTGGAGGCATGTGAGAGACTGAGTGATATATGTGTATGGTAAAGGTTGCAGGGGCTGACGTGCAGTCTCTTAACACAGGGCTAACATCCATTTTTCACAACCGGTCCCTAGGTACGAGCTTCAGGGCGAGGTGATAACTAGCTTAGTACCTGGGAGAATGAAACCTGCTCGGCACAAGGGTTCCTGCACGTTTCATTTTTACATTCCTGACCTTTTCCCCAGGCCTTCATCTCTAGTCTTCATGTGGAGATTTTGTTGGTGTTCAGTGCTACATGATTGATTGATTGATTGATTGATTGATATGTTTATTTGAGAGTCCTGCACCATTTATGGTGCCCAGCCCATATGAGCTTACAAGACACTAGACACATGCTACAAATGCAGAGAATGTCATGTCTTGTGTGCAGTGACACTAGGGCAACAATATTATAGTCCAATTCCAAAACTTTTCAAGCCTTGGAATTCAGCACACATATTTTCTGTACTTTCCCCAGCCTCTCTCATACTGCTCATTAGTCAAAGGTGAATGCCAAAAACACTATGACATCTGGCCTGAGCAGCTCAGTATGTATGCTATAATACAAAAATTAATAACCATGCCCAATTCGTTTAGCACTACATGCAATTTGCGGAGATGGCACTCTGTGTTGGCTTTTGGATGGACTGAGAGAGATCTGCCATTCATGGCAAGTGGCTGATGAATATTTAGCAAGGTACAGCACTCTGGTGAAATATAGGGAAAACACTCAACCCTTTTCCAAACTGGGATATTTGAAAAGTTTCTAGGTATATTCAATAGCGTGATATCACTTATCTTGCACACATATTCCATTTTCTACTAAAGTACCACATCATGCTTGTTGTTTATTCACCCTTATGTATTACAGCACCACTGGTAGTTGCATCTGTAGCACAAATTACACTCATCCCTTGCCTGATATCAGACAGAATTGTCAACTCGTTCCACTCCATCTCCATCTTCAGTCTGACATTGCCTCCACTCAAACCGATTTCCGTGGGGGAGGGGGATTCGATTTTCCCTAACCAATCACTAGAGACCGACGTATCCGCCTGAATCTAACGTCATTTTAAGTCGACACTGATGCGAAAAAAAAACATCTCCTCTTTGAATAAATGCCTTCAAAGCAGAGTGCTGTTTGGATTTCAAAGTAATTGGTACTTTTAATCGATTTGAACAGCCTGGATAGCAGCGTCTATCTTGTCTATAGCGGTCGCCATTGTTGTTATTACTCCTCCTTGGCTCCGGCGCACAGCTTGACAACAGCTTGACAATGGCGTTAGTCCCACCCATGGTGCTGATTGGCTAATCGTTAGTCCTCCCCGGCGCTCACTGGACCGATCATTTTTCAACCGAGAAACCGCTGTTTCATGTCACGATGCCAGACCAGAAGCAGTCAACTCGGTGGAGTGGGCGGATTCAAAGATCTGGACCCAGGCAAACTTATCCCCGTAGGCAACCAACTTTGCAGTTGACGTTAAACAGACACTCTGAGGGATGGTGAGGGAAATTAAAAGGATGCCTAGTGCCAAAGAGAAATGATACAGCACCTGTTGGGCAGTTCTTGGGGTTCAAGTCGGATGATATCGGACAGCCAGCTGATTTGGACCAAGCTGTACGCAAGTTTTGCATGAAAAACATTTCAGCAAAGGATGGAAATACAACAATCAAATACTAACGCTTTCCATTGATGCCGAGTCGCACAAAAACACTGTGGACTGTGTACATGTGCAACAAGCACTGCCTATTTTCACAGATTAAGCCAAACAAAGTCAACATGTTTGTCTATCTGGAAAGACAGCTAGTGGTATCTGTTGGAGCCATAATGAACTATGAGCTATGGTTATGGTTAAAACTTGGGAAAAGGGAAAAAAAAGGGAGTTAAATGTATGAAAGTAATGAAAGTAAAATGATTTATATAAAGCGGTATACAAACATGCTATGGTAAATATGGTATGGTTAAATATGAATGTTGAATGATTTCTGTATGCTTATGCCTTGCTCCTCCTTGGGTCAGCTCTGCTACTGCATGTATGTTGTATAAATAATGAAGTGGTTTAATGACACCTGGGTGAAGGACACCTGGTGAGACGGGGGAAGGGAACAGTTTTTCGACCGCAAATTCTAGAAAGTATACCGCTGATTTAGTGATTAAGTTCTGTTATTTTGAAAGTCAGTTGAAGAATTTTTTCGTTAAAATCTTTTGTTAATAAAATACCTTTGTTGACTTTGGATCCGCGGTTATCGTTTGGATTGCGTGTCGTCAACCCCGCTCAAACAGTGGCTGACTGTATGTGGGAATTGTTGAAGCCACTACAGTATCATCAGCCTATATTAGACTAGTTTTGTTTGAGTAATTAGACTGTTCCCCTGGAGCCCTGTTTAGACTTGCCTAGCTTATTTCCACATCTTAGAGCAAATATCATGAATCTAATTTCTGTGAGATGTTTTTTAAACAATTTAATCGTAAATTAATCAAAACAGTGTGTGTCAAGCCATATTATTTGCTGTTGGATAAATTTATTTTTTAGAAGTTAAGCCCTCTTATTGCCCTGAAGAAATCTCACAATAAAACTCAATCGCAGACTGATGACAAGTACATTAATTCATTACACCTGTAGTCCAGGAATTAATAATTTGCCCATAATTCACAACATAAAATAGAAGGCAGTCTGGCATGAAAGCATATGCTTAAGCGAAGGCAAGATGTTGGCAGTTTTCAGACTATATGCCCCAGCCAGTCAATGTAGCAAGAAGATAGCATGTAGAATGATAGAAGCATGGCATTGTGACAGACTCCGACCCCGAGGACATTATTTACACAATACTGTCATAAACCCATATATCTGAGTAAAAAACATGGAAACAAAAACATTGTAATACAAACACCCAGCCTGACTCTGGAGCTGGCAGGATCAGTGGATAAACATGAGGCAGCCCTCGCAGTAGGAGGACCAGCCGAGCGAGCCGGGCGACTCCTCGTTAACAACACTACAATGCCATTGAAGCATGGCTCCCTGCTCTGTGCTGAAGCAGCTCCCTGGAGTCTGTAATAGGCTAGTTATATCAATATTAATAGAAACCCTAACAGTTCCAGAGTTATGTAGAGTTGAATTGTGGGTAATGGCTCCAAAGTGGCTCATCCAATTACTCAGTAGCACTACTTTGTAGACTCCAGCCTTTATCCTCATCTGGTCACATAGATGGGAGACAAAAGAAAAACAACTAAAGGCTTTGGGTTACTAAATACCAAGGTAACTCGCTTTTCATGAAACTTCCCCCTTTTTCCACCGTGTCTGAAGGGCTTAAGCACATTCCTGCTGGACTCAGCAGCAGGCAAATCCTCCTGTTTCCTGCTGTCCAATTTGGCAGCGGCAGCCCTGTTGAAAGTTTAATCTGAAGGGAACGAGGGGAGTGAGGGAGGGCCGAGCCAAGAGTTGAGAGGGAAATTTGACGTCCTGTTGGGAGCAGTCCTCGAATTCTCTCCTCAGTCTGTTTTTGCACTGCAAAATGGGCTGCCGGCAAAGTCTGCAAACTTAGAAACACTGTACGCCCGCTCAACTCAAATTGGACATACATGTACCAATTACTTCTAAAAGGAGTGGCTCTGGACTAGGGCTGGGCAATATATCGATATCGTGATATGAGACTAGATATCGTCTTAGATTTTGGATATCGTAATATAGTGATATGGCATAAGTGTTGTCTTTTCCTGGTTTTAAAGGCTGCAGATGTAATTTTCTGAACTTTGATAAAATTGATGACGCTACAGCATGCCGCATTTGTATATAGTTGTTCACAAAGCATGACGACATAAATCACACACACACAAGCAGTATAGCTGCATAATTCCCCCAGTGAACCCTGGCTAGAGTGTTCTGGTTTAGCGGTGTTGTCTGGCTCATTTTGGTGTACTGGATATTGGCTGGGGAGTTTTCTCTGCACTTAACCGAGAATGTGATACCAGCATTTCTAAACAACCTTACCAAGCTGAGCAATCTCTCTCTCTCTCTCTCTCTCTCCTACCCCTCCCCAAACCCCAATCACCTCCTCCCTCTCTTCCCTCCCTTCTCCTTCTCTCATAAAAGGAGGGTCAGGCAGCTTTGGGCCCTCTGGCAGTCATTATAAAGTTATCACCAGTGAAACCTCCCTCCCCGCCCGGCCTCCAATCGCTGCCGCAGTTATCAGGGTATCCGCGACTGCACAGCGGGTTCGGAAGCAAAAAAAAAAAAAAAAAAAAAGGGCAAAAAGCTCAACGCGCGGACGGTCCAAGCGTGTCGCCGTTTCAGTTGAGCAGCATGTCACTTTGTAACTCGTCCAACGAGGGAAATCATTGTGTTCATTAAGTAGACATTAACCACCCAGGGAATGCAATTTTGCGATCCGACGCGAGAACGTACGTTTGTGTAATGGGAGATTTAACCAGCATTCCGATAGGGGGGCTGACGAGGGAGCTGTTGTAATGAGCTTATGAATATGGAGGGGATGAGGAAACGGCCCTGGGGTGGAGTTAAGCTTCATCAAGCCATCATCCCCCGTGGGTTTGAGAAGAGGAATCACCTCAGAATGGATAGATTAGATTGTCAGTGTTTGTCCCTTTACCCTGAAACAAGGAATACCAGACAAGCAATAGCCTCATCAGACCTGAACTCTTTTAATCTGGAGCCAAACAAACAGTTTGTTTTTTCACACATCAAAGAAAAGGATGAACTAGTGCTCTACAATGTTTGTTTCATGTAAGCCTCAGATGGAGAATACTGATCCAAGCCGTCACCTTGGTGCCAGCTCACTGTGATCTGCATAAATTTCAACTTCTACCAACAGCAAAATGAATCCTGGCTTATGATCAGGCCACATGCCCATATTATATTTGGCCAATGACTTTAGAGACAAATTGGTCTTGGGTCTCCACTCCCAATTCTGTGACACTTCATGATCCTGTTACGTTCTCCAAGTTGTGACGACCCGCCTGCTTTGCTCTTCTTATCTGTCATTGGCTCATTGCAGAGGGCTGGCAGGGAGTGATAGGTGGAGTCATTAGTGCTCATGGAGTACACCTGTCCAGGTCTCAGCTCTAGGGTATAAAAGGCTGGTTGTCACTAACACTCTCTCTCTCCCTCTTAACAGGCATCCACCTTGGTTTGGCGTATGGTTTTGGTTCCTTTGTTTTACACCAGACAACACCTCTACACCATACTTTTCACTCAGCCATGCACCACATCCATGCACCACTGATTATACTGACTAACACATCCCTTTTTCCTCATTTGATATAATTTATTATCCTTAGTTGTAAATAAATAATTCTTTTGGCATTTAAAGTTCTGCGTGGTCTCCCATCTTTTGTCACATACATGAGCCAGTTTGTGACAAAGTTATCAAATGCAATACATGTCAGCCGTCTTGGGTGTGCATTGCACAGTTTACTGTACGACTTCTTGTGAGACAAATGGATAAAATCTTCTACTCCCACTTATTTTTATCAAATGGGATAGGGGCTTGATTCTTACCGGGATCAACCATGCTAAAAAAAACAGAAATGTATGCACTCATGGTATTGCTTTGGATAAAAGCATCCGCCATACAGCATGCTACATTCATACAGTTTCAGATGATCGCTGAAGAAATAGCATAGGATCACTGTTTGCAATATCCTGCTTGGCAATCTCTTAACGATCCTGATGGCTAGCTCGTCTTTCCAAGGTGGACTAATCTACTTGAATTGAAACCCATTACAATCTCTTTGAATGAGAATTTCACTGCATTGCCGTTTTGAAAATAAGCAAATCAACCCCCCAGTCTCTCCAGATTCCTTAGTCATGATGGAAAATGACATTCTCTCCCTCTTACTCTCTTTTTCTCTCACTTTCTTCCCCACGCACTCCTTTTCCTCCCTCTCTCTCTCCTACATAATTTTCTCTCCTGCGTGCAGTTGTTAATTCTTTTCAACTCTACCCAGCCTTTCATGTCTTGTTAATTCCCTCTCCCTCAGGGCAGCGCTGGAATGCTTAGTCTCCGGCACTGTGCTTGGTCCCTGGATTCAGAATTCCTCCTCCTCTCTCTATAACCAGACATCAACCCCTCTCTTCTGTTGCTTCTCTCTGCTGTGCCTGAATCATCGGTCCTCTCCCATGGGCGCGTTGCCATGGTGCCGCTTCGCAACCCTTCCCGGGGTTTCCCAGGATGCACTGCTCTCTTTCGCCCTGGGAGCCGACCGTGTGAAGACATGACCTAGATGCTGAAAAAACACAACAGCAAATCTGAATGGCTGTGAGGAGGAGAGGGCTCTTGACTTCACGGTTATCGTGGTTTCCACGCGAGCCCGGCAGAAATATCGCGGGGAGGAATAAAGAGCCGATAGCTCTACAGCAGCTTACACTACTCGGTGTCTATCGATTAGCAAGGCCGCAGATCAAAGCTGTGTTTAACCTGGTACTTGGGGTTTCTTGGAATGCAGGACAAGGCATTCGCCCAAATGCAGACCAAGCTGCCACCCTATCGATTCATCGATTAGTTGTTTGGTCTATAAAATGTCAGAAAATTGTGAAAAATGTGGATCAGTGTTTCCCAAAGCCCAAGATGACGTCCTCAAATGTCTTGTTTTGTCCACAACCCAAAGATATTCAGTTTACTGTCATAGAGGAGTAAAGAAACCAGAAAATATTCACATTGAAGAAGCTGGAATCAGAGAATTTGGACTTATTTTTCTTAAAAAATGACTCAAACCGATTAATCGATTATCAAAATAGTTGCCAATTAATTTAATAGTTGACAACTAATCGATTAATCGTTGCAGCTCTACACAACGACAACAAGTTCTGAAGGTGACAAGAGGCAGTAGGGAGGTTTTATGAACACTGGGGGAGAACGAGGCATCCACAGAATTAACGGGTGTGAGGGAGTGGAGGGACGGGCATTCTTATTCAAATCAGTGCCCTTGAATGGCTCTTTTGGCTGATAATCTTGTAGGCAGCAATCGCTGAACAACTGCTCATGTTGTCATCGAAGTACTCATACAGAGACTTAGAAAGCGGAGGATTTAACATGGCAATGGCATTAAAAACTAATTAAGACCCTCTTAGTCATATCAAAGGAGATCCCCATTCACAAAACAGGACGGCCCTGTATAATGGCCCTACATTGACATTGCTCTGGTCCAGCCATAATAGTGATAAGAGATTGATGGAAATGTTGATGATTTATGCTGATGATGTACTTTTGCTTCAAAACTGCCATTGTTTGGAGCAGATGCATCAAGATGGTTTGACAAACCATTTGACACCCATTTTCACCCACTGAATCAAATTTCCCCATGAGGATCATCAATCATCTAATCTAAAGAGTGATACACAACAGCCACAGTAGCACCAAGTGGGAACAGCCAGGGGCAAATTCTTGCTCAAATTTTTGGTCAAAGAAATAATAAGGGCACAGAAAATATTTTACTGTCGTCCAGTGAAAATATTTTAGCACCACTTTTACTGGAATTGAAAGACAATGTGTTCTTGTTAAATAATGTGATTATAAAACCCTTAAAAAAAACAAAAGTAGAATTTAAAAAAAAAAAATCAATTTCATCCATATTAAAATAAGGCTGTTTTTCTTAATTCCCCCCCCAAAAAACAAAAAAAAAAACCTTACAGTAGCATGTATTACTTATTTGAAACTGTAGCTAAGCGGACAGATCATCTCCAAGGGCAACAACATGCAAAAAGAACCAAAGCAAAGTGATAATGTGACAAAGCGAGTGCCATGAATAATGAGTAAGCCCTGGCTAGCCCCATTAGTGCCTGTAGTGGAAAGCAGGTTAATGTGAAGCTCTCCTGCCCTGGGCTGACAGAGGGGCCAGGTGTCCGTACTTCATCCCAGTTTTGCATCACCTGCTACCCAGCATCGTCTCCATCGCCTGCTACCCAACACGCCTCAAGCAATCGCATGCCTGAGGCAGTCTGTGAGCATGTCGAGTTGCCTACGGGAGCGAGCCATGTGGCTGCAGAGAGGTGAGAAATTCTCCACTCTCCAAGGTTAGATTAAAATCCTCGAGGGCGAGCTGACGGGGCACCGATAAAGCGATAAACAGTCAACAACTAGGCTGTGCAGGGCCAGCCCATGACACGAGATTCGCCCAAAGACTTAGCGCTGGATTCCCTCGCGCGCTGCCAGACTAGATGAAATCCATTGAAACGAGTCCAAAAAGGTGACTCAGAAGCCACAGATCAAATCCTCTTGAGATTATACAGAAGCAACTCAGACAATTAATGATACTCCCAATCTTTCATCGTAGGCTGAAAAATCATCTTTTCAAGAAGTACCTCACGTCACCCTTTAACCACTGAATCATATCCCATCTCCTCTACTCACTCTAATTGCTCTTTAAACAATTGCCCTTCTACCTCTCTCCTCAGCTCTAATTTCACTTATTTTCCAAGCACTTTTCTCTTATATGATAATTTGATGGTTTTACGAATTTTGTCAGAGCACAACGACTTTGACCCTTGCACTCCTAATGATCGGTTGTTTTTAATGTTGGTGATCTAAGAATTGAAGCTTATTCTACTGTTGCACTCGTTCTGTAAGTCAGTGGTTCTCAACCTGGGGTCCGGGGACCACCAGGGG
Organism: Centroberyx affinis; assembly: GCF_046629955.1. Classification (NCBI taxonomy): domain Eukaryota; kingdom Metazoa; phylum Chordata; class Actinopteri; order Beryciformes; family Berycidae; genus Centroberyx; species Centroberyx affinis. Next base: position 78,657 of record NW_027279905.1, read on the forward strand.
TCCTTGAGGGGGTTCCAGGGGGTCCCCAGCATTATTTCATTTACAATGAGTTAACGCAATTAGAGAATGTAGAACGCTATAGAACAACTATTTTGATCATAGTTTCACTGTCATCTCTCTACAGCAGTGGTTCTGAACATGGAGTCCGGGGACCACCAAGGGTCCTCGAGGGGGTTCCAGGGGGTCCCCAGCAAATTGATAAATTGTTAAACTTCACCATTATTTCATTTACAAGAAGTTAACACCATTAGAGAATGTAGAAGAATGACTGTTTTGATCATAGTTTCTCTGTTATCTCTCTACCTACAATACACAGTCATGGAATTCTGGACAAAATCATATCTGACAATAAAAATATTGTCAGATTTGGGTCCAAGAGACAAAATTAGATCATATGGGGGTCTGTGGCCCTAATGTGGACTAAATTAGGGGTCCTTGATATGACAAAGGTTGAGAATCACTGCTGTGAGTCATTCTGGATAAGAGTATCAGCTAAATTCCTAAAATGTAAATGTAATGCAGCCTCGACTGTGCTCAAGGCTGAAAAACCTGAGAGCAGATGGTCATGTCCCTCAGTTGTGCATCATGGGCAGTTGAAATTTGCATCACCATTTTGTGAAATTTCCATCCCAGTCACTATGATCACAACAGGATCAATTAATCAGGAGTTGGTAGGATTTCTTTGTCATTTGTGTGGAAAAAAAACGCTGGTGGAGAACACAAGCTCTGGTTCTGTGGAACGCATGTCTCCACCATGAAAACTTTCCATATCTCCAAATGATTAATTTGTAAAAACTATCATTTGATCATTCATCATTAAGGGCATTTCAGCCTGTAAAGTAAAAGAGGTCTGAGGAAAAAATGTAAAAAAAATGGAAAGGATTTTCTGTTTTCCAAGAAATAAAAGTAAGACTTTTATATAAAAATACAAAAACATGTTTTTTGGGGGGCATAAAAAGGTATGAAAAGTGCTTATTTGCTCCTTTTGGCTCTTAGGAAAACCCCCAATGACCCTCTAAAGGATTTCGTGAAGAAGTACTCTGGCCTCATTACTTCAGGGATCCTTCCTGTCTTTGGTTCCCATCAGGTGAACTCCTCAAGGTTCATCAAAAGCCCTTTTTACTTTTGAGTGTGCAGAAAATCCTGCGAGGAACCTTGGGTGTGTATATCACTCTGACCACAGAGGGACAGAAAGACAGCGGTGTGGGTTTACCTCCACAGTGGATTTCCGATCAATGTCAACTGACCTCGGTCTCCTGAGAGCATTTTCCAGTAAACAGTGAGGACTGTGTTTAAAGATCAGAGCCTGTGCTGTCCGTCTAGAATAAACAAGGCCAGTCCAGCTGCTGTTGGAGCCTAGCCTTTGCGTTGACCGGCCCACGACCCCAACAAGGGTCAAATGCTTTCAGGCTGAATCAATGCTAGCTGATGTTCCCCAGACGATTATCTCCCGAGTATTATTACCCTGTGTGCGTGGGCCAGACAGAACAACAGCATGGAGATGAATAGAGTTGTCTATTAACAGATCGAACTGACTGCCCACAGAGGACACACCTACTATGATCAAAGCCACATGTAACACAAGACGCAAAAAGGAGTCATGCAATTGGCAGCGTGTGGTGGTGGTGAGGCCAGACTACATGTGTCCTTCAGCCTGACTCTCTACTGTCCATTTTTTCAGCCCTCTTTTCAGTTTGGTACTTTGTAATGTTAGCCGCCAACGAGTTAAAGCTTATTCTACTGTTGTACTCACCGCAAGCCAACTCTGGATAAGGGCATCACCTAAAGCATAAAATCTGAGTAAATATCTTATTACTGTAGAGACAGTATCTGTTAAATTAAATTAGATTGTAAAATGCAAAATGTAAGGGCCTTCCAAATCAAACTCTTTGGCAGCCAACTTAAGTCTTTTTTTTTTGTTTGTTTTCCTGACTGCATTACGGAAAGTGGGAAATAGCCCAATACCAAACTGTCACAAAATAATGGTGCAATGTGTCAACATTAATCTTCAAAGTGTAGCTTCCTGGAATAAAACTTTTGCATGCTCTGACGATTTCCCAACTGCTCCTTAAAGTTGCTGTGTGTTGTTGGATGAGCCTTCAACCCCCTGGGAACATTACCACTTACAATTTACAGTTTCCCATTTGGCAGACGATTTTATCCAAAGCGACGTACACATGAGATTTTAATACAACACAAGCAAGGATCTAGTCAGGAGAGAACAATGAGAGTAAGAGCCATAAAGCTACGTTCTGGTCCAACAGGTTATAGGTGCTACGAGGCAGTGCTATGAGGCAGTGCATAGAGTGCATAGAGGCAGATAAAGAAAAATTTTTTTTTTGGTTACACAGTCCATCAGGTGAGAAGGTGTTCACTAAAGAGCTGGGTCTTTAGCCTTTTCTTAAAGATTGAGAGGGACTGCGAATCGAATGGAGTTTGGTAACTCGTTCACTTAAACCTCTCTTAAAAGCCACGGAAAACCCTGAACGCATTGATCACATTGCACTTATCACATTGGCATCATAGCAAAAGGTTTTCGTGTATGTAATGCAATGTTGCTATGAAGCAGAGAAACTAACTTTTTTGTTGGCAGGCTGCAACGGCTGGAGAACTCCAAAATTCATCAGCCACTTTCACTATATTATCAGCCTGGTAATACGAGGGCTTTCCAAATCAAACTCTCTAGTTGCCTTGATGTTTAGTTAAGGGCCTCCAAATGATGATTGGTTACCTCTAGTAGCTAAAAAAGATTTAGCAGATTTAACAGCATTAGGCTGGTGGCTACTGTCGATTTTGTCAGGATGGAGATTAACAGCCAGGTATCAAATCAATTATCATCAGATTAAACCCTGAATATCTTGATCTGCTGCTAGCTGGTGGGACTACCCAGCCACCAGAGAACAAATGTGAGGTAGCTTTTCTCCACTGCAGGAGAGTAAACTGAATGTGGATTAAGTAGCGGGTGGTGACAGACTGATGGTTAGAGAAGCAAACTTGTCCGTAGGGTTGCCATCTCGAATCCCAGCAGGGTAAATCTGGGTGAGGGAAATGACTGAGACAGGCTCGTCCTTCCCTCAACGAAAACAGTCTAATGTTGTCGTTGAGCAAGGAATTAACTCCCGACTCCTCCAGCAGAGCTACTCAGTGGCTTACAGTAGAAAGATGTGAATGTCTGTAACTGAATAGGTGAAGCAGGGCGTTGTTGGAAAAGGGCATACGTGGCTCAGCAAATCTAATGACCACAAATATTTTCTTGTGGTGTAAAAACTCCAAGTCAAGGCACTTGTGTGGGTATGAGTGTTCAAAGTTTAATTGGAGAGGGCTAAAACATCAAAAATCACCTATACATATCGACATATGCCTTCAGTGGGGTGTTGGACCAACTTTCTTGGTTTCCAATACAATTCCTGGCCTCCAAATGCATGTGTGGTTGTTTGAGGATACTTGAAGCACTCCTAATACTGTATCTTTGCCCTTTGGAACAGGTTTAAATAATTAAACAGAGAGAAAAGAGAATACTGTGCAGGAATACTGCAGGAATCGGCCATGAGTTTTTGAAGTTTTATTCCTTCTCAGCTGAATAAAATCAGCCTTAGCCCGGCTCAACACGATACCTCAGTCAATCCCGAGTCACCCTCAGCATGAAGTCTTCTCCGCAACCTCCGTCTAAGGTGGAGTGTGTGTGCGTGTGTGTGAGTGTGTGTTAGATTAAGCCAGCTAGCCAGCTCTGTCTGACACTGACTGAACTGTGCTTCTCTTACCCCAGCTTGAACTGTGCTTCCGTTACAAGACCGTGTGTTATCCTTGCTTGAACCGCTTGCCCCTGAGACAAAGGCTGTGTTTATATCTGCACTCAACATCAGCTCTACTCATTCTCCACGGTGGAGGAGGGGGGGCGGGGGGGGCGGGGAAAGAAGAAACCGGGCCAGGCACTGAACCCAAGGTTATCTGAGCCTGGTGCCATGATGAGAATGGAGACCCAGTCCTCTTGTTACCATTCTGGCCTCTCCGTTTCTCTCTGGACAGATTAACACCGAGCTGTAAGGCGAGGAGTGAGCGCATACAGTCTGGCCCTTTGTGTCTTGAATAATTGTGTGGGGGGGGACATATTGTATAGAAGGCAAATTGTATGCAAACTGCTGTGTGTGTGTGTGTGTGTGTGTTAAGGTTGGGGGATACTGTACAATCTCCTGTCAACCAACCATTATCACATTTCCAGCCGATCCCCACTGTATACGGGGGTGAGTGACAGACAGACAGACACAATGTAGGTGTACTGAATTAAATGGAAAAGGAACTTTGAAATTGTAATATTAGTCCTCACAGTCAGGAAACCAAAAACCTGATGATCAAGTATAGAACGCTCTGAGAACTGTCACCTGTGCTTAGGCTCTAAATAAATTGTAAAACAACGTGAGCATAATTTTTGTAAGGGATGCCGCGATCAATCGGCCAGCAATCGGAGTCGGCCGATATTAGGGCTGAACGATTTTGAAACAAATATCTAATTGCGATTATTTTGACTGATATTGCAATTGCGATATGATTTGCGATATTAGATGGAATGACAATTTTAACATCATTATTCTCATTTTCATTGAAAAACGTATTAAAATGATTATGGTGTGATTTTTGCGGGGATCTGTACCAAACAAAGATGTTTTCTTAAGTCTGTAGAATATGATGTGTAGGCCAGGACATCTCTGCAGCACCACAATATTTACTTTAAAATGCTATTTTGACACACATTTCGCCTTTAACAAATATTGCGATTTCGATAAAATTTCTATTAATTGTTCAGCCCTAATGGGTGCACTTTACTCCCAAACACCAAAGTCATTTAAATCTGCAAGGGAATTTCCACTGACGATGGATGTAGTCCATCGCCAATCCCTGATATATGAATCCAATCACCCAAGCCTTGTGGGTGTTTGTGTGTGTGATGGCTAACAAAAGGGCCTAAAACAGATATCAGAACACCGTGTGCAAAATGTTCTCTTGCTGCTCATTCTCTCTCTCTCTCTCTCTCTCTCTCTCTCTCTCTCTCTCTTGCTCCCAGGCTGAGAGCTCCATTTGGTAAACCCTGTCAATGATCCTGATAGTCACAGCAATACACGAGTCCACTGCCTCTCCACAACATCGCTCTGTCTCGTCTCTCTGCTACACTCTCTCCCTCGCACGCAAACACACACACACACACACACACACAGCATGATCAATATGGCCAAGTTCTGTAGGAGGACAGTCTGCACCGCATCAATAATGCAAGTGTGTTTTGTGAAGAGTGTGAGGCTATTGAGCAGCTTGGTGCTTTGCCTCCCATCTCTCCTGTGTTTTACCGGCCGCCCTGTGACTAATAACCTGCAGAGATACCCAGACACAGCCATTACTGGGAGAGGTGAGAAAACACACACACACACACAGGCAGATGAATAGTGTCAAACAAGAACACAAACAAATGGACACAGGCTCACGTATACACACACACACACACAGCAGCTTATCCACCATTTAACAGCAGCTCATAAAATAACAGAGGCGCCTCTGGCCAATTTGCCAGACGGAACATTCCAATTTGACACAAAAGGCTCATATGCATGCATCCTCACACACTGACACACACACACACACACACACGCACACAACGCCTGCGCCTTCAGACACAGAGACACACAACACACACCCAGAGAAATCCACACAGTCGGACAGGCAGGCACGTACGAACGCAGATAAACACACATACGGGAACACTCACACAAGCACACAACTACACACAGGCAGAGAGGCAAACACGCACACACACACACACACAAGCAGCAGCAGTCCAAGTTGTGTGATGTGAGTTATCTGGGATGGCAGCTGCAGAGCTGAACACCAAAAACAGCCAACACCCCCAAAACACAAAGCACAGATGATGAGCGGCTGCGCTGGATCGACCTCTCTCTGGAAGGGATGGTCCTGCCCAGGGCAAGGTCTCCCTCTCTAAAAACAGGGATTTCCCTCATGACGGAACCCCCTGACAGCGGGTTTTCGCTCTGACGTCATAACACTTTTACACTGCGACGGCTTTATTCCAGTTTAGAAATCTGGGTACACTGCCAGTCAAAAGTTTGGACACACCCGATTGAATGTACTATGTTTTTCATTATCTTAAAGGCAAATTTTAGACAAATATAAATAGTGAAGTTGAGCCTATGTATGAATTTATTTCCAAAGCCTTTGCCTTTCCATCAAGGCAAAGGGCGGCTACTTTAAAGAGTCTAAAATATAAGATAGTTTTGATTTGTTTAACGTTTTGGTCACTGCATAATTCCATTTGTGTTATGTCAGGCTTTCCCAACCCTGGGGTCGCATGGAATCCAAATGGGGTCGCCTGAAATTTCTAGTAATTGATCAATACAAATAATAATTATCATTATAATAATAAAAACACCACACACAATTTAAAACAACTAAACGTATCCTACGTTTTCAGAGTTCAAATAAAATGCAGGATATTGTTAACTGAGCTCGGCATATCTTGATTCACGCGATCACACGTGACCAGGCTACGCGCTCAAACATAAACAGTGCACAATTTAATATGAGTCATTGTTTGTTCAGCATAAATTTGCAGCCTTGTAAATACAAGCTCACCTGTACATATCCCGCACTGGGAAATAAAATCCTCACTTTGTGCACTAATCTGTGGCTCGTCCTGGCTATTCTGCCTCTGGCTGCCGTCCACAATAATATACATGAAATAGCCTAAATGTGGTCTAAAATGAACGTTTACTTGCAACATAGTATTACAAACTATTACATGATCAAAAACAAATTCATTTTAGCAAAAAAATGTCTGTGTTTTGAATGTCTGGGGTCACTAGAGTTTTGTGACGTCAAAGTGGGGTCACAAGCCAAAAAAGGTTGGGAACCACTGTGTTATGTCATAGTTTTGATGTCTCTAGTATTATTCTAAAATGTGAAAAATAGTAACAGAAAAAAAAGCAAACCTTTGACTGGTAGTGTATTAACCTGTGGCTTGTAATTATTAGAGCTGCCAATTATGTATTAGGCACATTTTCATTTTCATTAAGCGCTAACAGTATTAATGTGCATGAGGGATGAGGTGCTCATTGGATGAGGACCATTAGTGAAGTATTAGCAACATTTCCAATACATTTTCTAATTTGCTGTTATCTGGCATTTCAATAGAGTGTGTTCTTTGCTCGGGGCTTTGGTGGCCTCCTGCTTCTGTGCTCTCGTAGACGGGCCTCACTCTTCCCTGTCCCTCTTCCCACCCTGATGGAGGAGTTACCACCTAACCCTGTCCAAGGGATATACTGAGAGAAAGACATCGGGCCTCATGCAAGAACATTTTTGTATTCTTATCTTAAATTTCTCGTACTTTTTTCGTGAGGTGGACTCGTAGCCTACGAGTGTGCCACGTCAGATTCACCAAACGCTCGTATCTTCAGAAAAGTGTCGTAAATGACCTGCGTAAACATGATGAATTCCACCTGTTCTAAATGAATGCGCGTTCATGAGAATTGTGAATTTGCATAATTGACGCCCCGATAATGCCATATAAGGTTAGGCGTCCGGCCCATATGTCGGGAAGCTTCATTCATAAAACTGACAGGAAGACTAAGGAGAAGTCTACCAGCTCTGAGACTGAAGTCCTACTATTAGAAATAAGTCCAACCAAAGCATATAATATTTAATATAATTCAATAGTGGAATCAAAGGCCCTGCTGAAGCCAAGGAATGGGGAAAAATAACTCCCTTGCGATAAACAACTATAGTATACATTTTAGATTAACACTAAATAAATATTACAACAAAGCTATAATTCCCTATAGGAATATTATAGTGATACTACATAAGACAAAAATACCATGATAAGGTCACTATAAACCCACTATTGAGTATCACAGACACTCTAATTCCCTATCGGAGTATTATAGCACTATAGTGATTTGTCGTTAGGGCACGTCACAGAAATAAAAAAAGCAATGGCTTGACATGAAATTAGATGCAAAAAGCAAGGCGAACCATGACTGCAACAGGATGGGGCCAGGAGGAATTCTCCGTTACACAGACAGATGAAAGAATAGGCCTATAGGCTATCTGCCATAACTGGTGATATAGCAGTGTCAGGTGTTCAGCAGGGGATGTCGCCCTGGACAGCGACTTGCACCTCAACCTGGTAAGACCTAAATTTAGATTCACTTGCACTTACCCACATTAAAGTTATCAACTGGAGTAAAATAGCCTACAAATCAGATTTAGCTTCCTCTATAATGTATTTCCCCCAATACAATCTAACCTTGCCTTTGTCTCGTCTGAGTGTTTGTCAAATAACCTGGCAATTATTAGTGTTTTTTGTTTTGTCTTTGTATTGAGTGCACTTACAGGCTACTATGTAACCCACATGGATACTTCTGAGATTTTATGCGGCTCTGGTAAAATAAATTACGCACTACCTTCTTTTGAAAAAATGATTATACATTACTTTACAGTGTCATTTATATATTCACTCAACATTTCTTCAAAGTGACAGAGATACAATCCATTAGTCAACAACAAAGGTTTTTTTTTTTGCTTTGGAGAACAGCAGGTTGATTGTGCGTGACTCGTACGACAGGTCTGGACCACTCGTACATTTTGTTCGTACCTAAGAGAAAATTCTAAATACGAGAAAATTGGCAAATGCGGCAAGTTCTCTTAAATGTGTGTGTGTGCATTCGTGCGTGCATCCGTATGCGATTTACAACCATGTGAACAAACTGCCAGTGGGCACAGCCAGCAGCGGGCAGGGAGGAAGGGGTTTGTCCGGCTTACCGAAGATATTGGTGGAATGTCCTTTCTTGGCGAGGGGCTTCAGCTCGTTGTGGCCCCAGCCGTACTGTCTGTAGCTGTCCCACGCATGCTTCATCATCTGAAACACAACAAAACAGCTCATTAGAAGAAGAACATGTAAGTGTCCTTTTGGCTCAGCCAGAAAATGAGGTGGATATAAAGTGGCTAGTATATCCCAAAATTCACCAGCCAACTAAGTTTTTAGATGCCTGGCAGCATCTCTATAAGACTGCTTTTCGCAATGTGCACAGCTTAGATTACAGTATGCACTCTTTAGATTCAAGGATAAGTGATTGGATCTTAAAAGATTTAAGACATGATTTTAAATCTAAAGATTCAAAGTTACATGTGATTCTTGAATCTCAACTACAACATGGCAAAAATGCAATGAAATACTTTCACTTCCCAACTCATGAAGACTAATACTTGAGTCTGTCTCATCGTGATCACAATATCCTGCCAGATAATCACAACAATCATTTCAGCCAGAATCGAGAAGCACTCCTGGTGGAGTAGGCACTTGGCTATTGGTAATTTCCAAGCCCGATAAAACACCTTTATTTTGCTTTGCTTGCTTCCTTCATTTTTGTAATCCTTCAATTCATCCATATTTTCAACATTCATCAAATTCATTTCTTGTGAAAGGAGACGCTTCTTGCCTCCAGTACTTCGCATCACCTGAGCCCAAATAACGATAGCAGGGTTCATACAGACATTAAAAAATGAAATTCAAGGACTTTCAAATACTTTTGCATTTTCAAGGACTTCACTCAAAGCAAATAATTGAAATGCTGACTATCACAGATGGGACTTAATCTGTGCACACTATCCAAAGACTGTGGCCAAAATCAATAGAGAAAATGAACAAATATCACAAATATCATCTGACAGACAACGTCGAGGGCTCAGAACCCCACAACGGGCGCTTCTCAAGCTGTCATCTTGACACACACGGCAGGGCATTCTCCCTCACAGTCACACTGTCACTGTACAGTGATTATTGGCTGTAGTTCGGTCAACGCCGCTTTACTTTATTAGGACAAAATAGTTCCAACAGTAAGTGCTTGTAAAACGTGGAGATCTCGTTTTTGTAATTTAATAGTACGTTAACGTAGTAGGGGGTACTACGTTAGCGAGCCCCTGCCTCCCTATACCAGCCAGCTCTATTAATAACATTCAGACGAAGCATGAAGACAAAGTGAATAGACAGACAACATAAAAAAAAAAAATCCATCACACCAACATTGTTCACCCCCCGCTTACAAGAATCAGGCATGTGATTGGCATATAGGGTTGGGCGGTAATACAGTAATACGGTATCCCAGGGTATTTGAAAATAGCAACGGTGTCCGTTTCATTACCGTCATAAAAAAAAATTCTGCTGTGCAATGTGCGCATATACAGTACTGTGCAAAAGTCTTAGCCACCCTAGATTTTAAGTCTTAGATGTTTATTTGTTTTCTGCATTAGTGTGCCAGTAGAAGGCTGTTTATAGTACATTTTTGATATTCAGAAACTTTTCATTTCATTAGTTTTGAAAGCATCTTTGCTTTATGGATATCTTTGACATATGCCTAAGACTTTTGCACAGTACTGCATATAATAAACGCCTTGAGAGTGTTTGTCCAGCACCACTGTCTGTGTGGTTGAAGATGCTATGAAAGTGACGACAGAACTTTTTTGTAAACAATGTAATTTGTCAAATAAATAACCTGTCAAAAAAGACTAACTATTTAGAAGCGATCACAATCACACGTCATGTGACATTTTCTCCTCAGAAGGAAGGATTAGAAAAAAAAAACGATGGCGAGCGCAAGCGAGTCGGTCCCTAAAAAGAACGCGACTGTTGCAGTTTGGCAGCGTTAGGGTTCCGACCGAATGACGAGGGAGAGCCGGCAAATCTGGACGAGGCTGTGTGCAAGACTTGCATGAAGAAGGTGACAGCCAGAGAATAGAGGATAGAAAAGCAAGAAAACAGCAACACTCACAAAAACATACCAGGATCGCATCCCCCGAAAGAAAGAATGAAACCCCAAAAACCAAAAATCCTTGATCCTTTGTTTTATTCATGGGACAGTACTATGAGCCAATGCTTGTTTTCCCCCAGCATCACTGGCGGTTTGGCGGGGCTGAAAGCGGGCCGTGACCCCCAAGCCTTTAATCTGGAAGATGATGCTGGCCAGAGCGTTGTTACTATCAGTCTGACGTTAACACAAGCCTGTCTGTTCCCCCGTCACTGGACAGCAGGTCCCTCAACTAGGGCTGGGCAATATATCGATATTATATCGATATCGTGATATGAGACTAGATATCGTCTTAGATTTTGGATATGGTAATATCGTGATATGGCATAAGTGTCTTTTCCTGGTTTTAAAGGCTGCATTACAGTAAAGTGATGTCATTTTCTGAACTTACCAGACTGTTCTAGCTGTTCTATTATTTGCCTTTACCCACTTAGTCATTATATCCACATTACTGATGATTATTTATCAAAAATCTCATTGTGTAAATATTTTGTGAAAGCACCGATCCCTACAATATTGTCGCAATATCGATATTGAGGTATTTGGTCAAAAATATGGTGATATTTGATTTTGTCAATATCGCCCAGCCCTACCCTCAACACACACTCACACACACAGACAATTGGCTGTGTATATGATTATAAAAGGCACTACTCTGCACAAGACGACGTTAAACATCAGCTGAAGATGCATTTGAAGCATTTCCCTTTAGCGCCATCTTTTCTTTTCCCCCTCCTTGCATCTGTAGATATTTGTCTAGCAGATAGAAGGGGAAAAAAAAAAAAAAAAACATAAGGCTGGTATTCTTCACATGACCTTTGAAGGGAGGCTGCGAGAGATGGGCTCGAGGAGGGGGAAGAAGATAAAAAGAGCAAGAGATTGTGAGATGAGCCCTGACATGGAGGCTGATGCTGAGAAGAGGCGCTCCGGGGCAAACGGAGAAGATGACACGGCCGGGGAGAGAAAAAGTGCCAGCTTTTACCGAAGCGCTGCTGTTCTCTTTCAACTTCAAACCTGTTTTTTTTTTTTTTCCAGAGCCCTCACTCGAGAGTAAAGGCAATGACAAACTCAGAAAAGTACATTTCCTGTCTATGTGCTTGTGTCAGTCTTTCTGTCTGGTTCTGTCTGGATCTGTTGATTTCTTTCTGTCTATTGGTCTGTCTGTCTGCCTGCCTGGTACCTTTCCTATCTGTCCGTCTACCTGCCTGTCTGTCTATTCCTGCCTGTCTACCTGCCTGTCTGTCTATTCCTGCCTGTCTACCTGCCTGTCTGTCTACTCCTGCCTGTCTCCCTGCCTGTCTGTCTATTCCTGCCTGTCTACCTGCCTGCCTGTCTCCCTGCCTGTCTCCCTGCCTGTCTGTCTATTCCTGCCTGTCTCCCTGCCTGTCTCCCTGCCTGTCTGTCTATTCCTGCCTGTCTCCCTGCCTGTCTGTCTATTCCTGCCTGTCTACCTGCCTGTCTGTCTATTCCTGCCTGTCTACCTGCCTGTCTGTCTACTCCTGCCTGTCTCCCTGCCTGTCTGTCTATTCCTGCCTGTCTACCTGCCTGCCTGTCTCCCTGCCTGTCTCCCTGCCTGTCTGTCTATTCCTGCCTGTCTCCCTGCCTGTCTCCCTGCCTGTCTGTCTATTCCTGCCTGTCTACCTGCCTGTCTGTCTATTCCTGCCTGTCTCCCTGCCTGTCTGTCTATTCCTGCCTGTCTCCCTGCCTGTCTCCCTGCCTGTCTGTCTATTCCTGCCTGTCTCCCTGCCTGTCTCCCTGCCTGTCTGTCTATTCCTGCCTGTCTCCCTGCCTGTCTACCTGCCTGTCTGTCTATTCCTGCCTGTCTCCCTGCCTGTCTACCTGCCTGTCTGTCTACTCCTGCCTGTCTCCCTGCCTGTCTGTCTATTCCTGCCTGTCTCCCTGCCTGTCTGTCTATTCCTGCCTGTCTACCTGCCTTTTCTGTTCCTGACTATTTCTGTCTGTCTTTCTTATCGTTCTTATGATGACGACAATGACAGTGGTGACCGAGTTGGTGCTGGGGCTGGGCGATATGGACAAAATCAAATATCACAATATTTTTGACCAAATACCTCAATATCGATATTGCGACAATATTGAATGGGATGACTATCGGTGCTTTCACAAAATATTTACACAATGAGATTTTTGATAAATAATCATCAGTAATGTGGATATAATGACTAAGTGGGTAAAGGCAAATAATAGAACAGCTAGAACAGTCTGGTAAGTTCAGAAAATGACATCACTTTACTGTAATGCAGCCTTTAAAACCAGGAAAAGACAACACTTATGCCATATCACCATATCCAAAATCTAAGACGATATCTAGTCTCATATCACGGGGGAGTCTTTCCTTGTTCTCATTGAGGGACTAAGGTTGGGGAGTGTCGTTTTCATTTTCATGGATTGTTTCTATTTATTAAGTGCTCAGGTTTGCTCGTTCATGTGTAATGCTTTTTGCAATGTGCATTTCTTTAGAGGAATTACGGTGTGCAGGGTTTAGGCGGCACAGAGCCCTCGGAGCCCCGTAGAAGAGACATACAGTGTGCGCTCGTACACCAGGTAGTACGGTAACGGTCAAACAAGCATCAACCAACTCGCGGCTGGTGCGCTGTACATCCATGTACCAGGAAGTAGCTCGGTGACTGTCTACCTACCTGCCAGCTTGTATTTCTACCAGGCATGGGACGATATGAAAATTTCATGTCACGATTATCCTGGCCAAAATAATTGCGATTCACGATATTATCCCGAGAATCATCAAAATATGCTTAAAACTCTTAAAATGGCACTAAAACATACTGGAATCACTTTACCTTACCTTTTGTTAAGAAACAAATACTTTTATTGCATCATAGGACAAATTATGTTTTTTTGTGAACATCCTTTTTAGTGAAAAACAAACAAGGACAGATTCAGACTCTCGCCAACACCCAGCTCTCTGTCGTTCCTTAGTTTTGAATCCATAGTATTTCCACACATCTGATTGAACTTTTTTTTGTGGGGGATACAATGGGCAAGCCAAGCCTTCAGCCATGCTGACGATTGACTGAAAAGATGCGGCTCCCCTTTGTGGCAAATGGCAATTCAAATAAAATCAGGAAATCAATAGGACTGTACGTAAGTGAGCTAGACAGCTTTTTCAAGACACTCGTGAGGATATTCACGCTCATGTGAGGATATTCACGATTATCCCGATAATGGAAATTCACCAAGATAAAATTATCTTGAGTATTTTTATCGCGATAAAAGATAAACTCTTATATCCTCCCATCTCTAATTCCTACTTTCCTACCAACCAACCAACCTACATGCCAGCCTGTCTGTCTGCCTGTCTGCCTACCTGCCAGCCTGTCTGCCCGTCTGCCTCTCTAGACTGCCATGTGGGGATGAGAGTCCAGATCCTCCTCCAGCTCTCTCTCCCTGTAGCCGGCAGGCAGCCAAGCTAATAAAGACGAGGGCCAGGAGTTTCATTGTGTTCTTGGCCTCGCGGCTTTCCATGACGCACTCCGTGCACACACACAGGATTATAAATCAAATTAACACACGCCGTGACATGGACACTTAAGCGTTGGCTGGCTCCTTTTGATCCATGTTGATTGGATGCTTCATCAAATTTTGATTGGCCCATATGCCAAGGACAAGTGCGATGGTGCGGGGTACTTGACAATGTTGACAAACTGCTCATTTAAAGGACCTTGGAATACTAATTGGACATTAAGCCACAAAATTCACTGATTGATTCTGACAGCTACCACTTGGGAGCCAATAGGGAAGGAAACAAACAATTTTTTGTCCACTGGCCAAAGTGGCTGGCTCATTTCAAAATTCACCAGCCACGTTCAGTATTTTACAGTATTTACTTGATTTTTTTAGAACCGAATAGAAACTCTACAATGACGTTTGGTTATCTGCAAAAGGCGCAGCGTAGACAAACTTGCCAGGCACACCCAACATTTTTTTGTCATCACCATCATCAAATCACCGAAGAGGATATTAATCTTTCACTTAGGGCTGGGCAATATATCGATATTATATCGATATTGTGATATGAGACTAGATATCGTCTTAGATTTTGGATATGGTAATATCGTGATATGGCATAAGTGTTGTCTTTTCCTGGTTTTAAAGGCTGCATTACAGTAAAGTGATGTCATTTTCTGAACTTACCAGACTGTTCTAGCTGTTCTATTATTTGCCTTTACCCACTTAGTCATTATATCCACATTACTGATGATTATTTATCAAAAATCTCTATTTTGTGAAAGCACCGATAGTCATCCCTACAATATTGTCGCAATATCGATATCGAGGTATTTGGTCAAAAATATCGTGATATTTGATTTTGTCCATATCGCCCAGCCCTACTTTCACTCCTCCACAGAGCTACAGGATAGTGTCCCTGGAACTGGTAGGGCTTCAGTGCTTTGCCAAAGGACACTTCAGCAGGGCAGATGCTTGCTGTCATGGGGGAATGATGCTGGGCCTCTCTGCTCACTATGCCACCCTGATGACCTTAAATTAAGCCAACTACTTTTTTGGCCATTGTTCTACATAGGATTGCCTCTATATGGGATCAGTTTGCCAGGACACCTTGTCACTGGATGTGTTGGGTGTTCAAGACACCGCCTGTCTCTACATCAGCTCCATCTCCATGCACAAAGCACATCTGCCAATCAATGTCTCCCGACACACAAGTTGCCGTGTTGCATCGTATCTTTTTATCTTATTTTTATTTATGGCACTTTTGAAAAGGGAGAGGGCGGTTTTGGCAGGCTTTGGTTGAGAACTGCCAAGAGATCCACACATTCTTCACTCTCTTAGCCAAGTCTAACTCAAAGGCGATGGCACAGGAAAGGATTCTGGTATCAATGGCATGGAAACAGTTCAAGTTAAAATCAACGATAAAATACAGTCGGATCACGTCAGACATGCTGTTCCTAAAAATCAATATTTGCATTCATGTAAAGCCAAAGAACAGAGAACTATGGTTCTAATTTTCAGGATATGAAGCTGGAAATGTCTTCAAATTCCTGTAAACTTACTGGTTGTGGTTTACTGGTGTGGTTACTTTGTACACTTTTACAGCTTTTTTCCCTAGCATTCATGCATGCAAAATCTGTATCAAACTTTGCCAAGAATGCAGGGTGGGAAATTACCACCAACCAAATGCTGGTAAATTTTGGCTGTGGCTGATAAGATTATCTACCTTGTCTTACCTGGCATCCTACAAATATGTGACTTCTCTTTTATGATGCATATTTTCCTTTCAGCACTTGGAGATACAGGCAACATTCGCTTGCTATCCAAGTGTTAACATGAGAATCTGACGAATTCCACAGAGGTGATGACAGCACAGGGACGGTTCATATATCACATTGAGTGGAGAAAACACCAAAAATAGCACATGTGCACAGCAAGATGCAGCTAATCTAAAGACCAAGCATCGTGGCAAACGTTCTCATTTAAAGAGAGTTTCATTACCATAATTGCCTGATTACAGGCTCCCAAACCGTTATCATAAGTCAAGTTCTCCTCACACACATATTTATAAACTTCTAGACAAAGCTACAAAGGTTGGATTTCAGGTTGATACCAAGAGTTTACTCTCATTTTCAATCTTACAATTTGATGTGAAACATTTTGTGAGATAATTTGACTTGTTTCCGAACAAGTGTCAATATCTTGAAACAAGGCTATATAAAGATAGACAACTTCGCTAGTATCAAGAAAATGACAATCGACTCAAGAAAATATTAGGCAATGCTTTAAAAATGAGTGAAATTACCTCACCCCATTTATTTGATTGCTATAAGATTCAGTACTAGACTAAATTACTTGTTAATATGGATCTCTTTTGCAGTGGTTTCAGTGTGTTAGTGTCTGTCAAATGGTCTAAGCCTTCTGGACGTGTTGTGGGCCTATTTCAACTAAACATCTGTGATACAACATGGTCACTTGAAAATCCCAATGACAGACCCACTCTCACCCTCCCGCCCCTTTCCTCAAAGACATACAGACGCCTATGCAGACACAAGTCATGTGTCTGCATAGGCGCTGACCCAAAAAACACAAGGGATAGTTACACGAGATCCTGTGTAGTGGTAAATGACTGCCTCAGAGGTGTTTCCACCCCGCTGGGAAACATTTGTCCTGGAAATAACGCTCCGCAGCCCTTGGAAGCAGGGAGGGTTGAAATGTCAGAAAACTCAAAACACACCGGGGTCTGAACTTCTCTCTTACCAAAAGCACCACATACAGAACTCAAAACCCCCACCAGACTGTCTGCACCAAGCGGCCAAAAACTCAGGTGAATTCTGGAGCCAATAAGGAACTGGCAGCAGGCGGCAGTTCCCCTAACGTCCGCTAGAGGCCGGCTCCAAAAAGACTACAAACCCAGCCCAACTCTGTGCAACTCCTAACTTCTTATACTCTTCTTAAAATATTAAGTCAATAAATTTTCCAAATAATCGTGTCATTAACGGGATATAATGGATATAAATGGGTCACACCCATATTTGACCCTAACCCTTTTTTTTTTTTTAGTCTATGGTGTGCACCCATCATTGCATCCAGTCTCATAAAAAGAACTGGACTTGAGTCATGCCTCTTAAAATAAACCCAATACAAAGAGACTTCTGCAGCTAGGTTCAGGAATAATCACATTCCAGCCACATCATGTTAAAGCTTCCCGTCTTGCACCCCCCGCCCCCGTGTTCATTTTGTGCTCCACTGGCCTCTATTTCTCACTCAACTGTTACTCCCTGCTGAGTTGGTGGGGGTCTGTCCGCTTGTCAGTTAGCAGCCGTTGTAAAGGACTACATCTGGGACTGTGGAGCAGGATGACGACCAGTAGCTTGTGGTGCAGGACAGAGAGTCTGTTCAGTGCTGCCGACGCTGCAGAGTAACCAAGACAGACATACACAGCCTGTTCCTTTGCATGATTCATCATCTTTTCTGTGGGGGCTGGAGGGGCGGGCAGTCACTGGGCTTTTGTCTCCTATATTGACACCACTTCTGATACTAGTTTAGTATAATTTAGTAAAATATTTTTTGTGTTAATATTTGTACATGCCATCTTCGTTTCCAAAACAGAATACTCAATTGCAGGGTTTCATATATGTCGACTATATATGGGCAGCCATCCAGCTAAATTTATAGCCAGTTTCTTTGATGTAGTTTACAAAAAAACAAAAAAAATCAATGCTGTCAAGCACTGAAAGCGTGATTGTGAGCTACAACGACCAAAATTCATTGCGCCACACAATCAGTGGTCCTTCTGGTCGTGATTTGTCTGTGCTGACACAGACTGAATAGAGAGGCAAAGAAAAAAACAGCAATCATCAAGTACAAGTTACTCTCTGCTGTTGTCAGCTAATTTTGCTGTTCTAAGCCAATGCCAGCCTCATTAGCTTATAGTCAATAGTAAAAAAATTGAAAAATAGTAAATAGAAATAAAGATAAGACAGTGAGTTCTCTAAATGAAATATCAATGAAAATGCAGGTACAATACTGCCAACTTAGATATATACACACACAACTAAAATACCTAACAACAAGATCATCATTATTTGAGGTGATCTGCACACAATAAAATTTTTGCTTTGGCTTGCTAGCAAAAACCTGTAAGTCTGTATGTTTCAGCAAGATTCCAACAAATCAAAGCGTTGGATTGAAATTGCTTGGGACACGATCACATGGCTATTTTTATCTGTCATGCTAAGGTCAGGGAGTCTTTGGCTTCTGGAGGTGACACAACAGTCGCACCTCCTATCTCCTCCCCTCAGTACAGCTATCTCAATCTGTCCCGTCCCCCGCCCACTACACACACACACACACGCGTGCTATCACATGTGGCATCTGTGTCTCAGAAACACAGGACAACTTAATAAATCATGCCTTGTCTCATTCTGTGCCTTGAGAGGATTGGGGACTCCAGTCTATCGCTGTAGACGTCCATTATCTCCTTCCACGGCTCTCCGCTCATTTCGATGTGGCCCAGTCTTTATACCGGTGCTGTAGATTTATTAATCATGCCACATTATATGCTCGACCTCGCTTTGGAATGGACCGCCGGCCCAGGAGTGGCACTGTGTTATTAAGGTCAGAGACTGGAGAAGATTAAAAAACCTCTCTCGCCCTCCCTCTCTCTCTCCGTCGACTCAGCCCGGAGTGAGAAGCCGGGTAGCGACGTCTCGAACGCGGCGCTGGGCTTGATGAGAAAGGCAGGCTTCATTACTAAGACTGCTTGCCAATTGTTTTGACAGAGCCTGACAACAAATTCTAATGTACACACAGGGGCTGTGTGTAAACGGGACGTGGAATTGAAATTCGTCAGCGCTGCCAAGGGCATGGTGCCTTCTTTCATAAGCTGTATGCACAGCTTATGAAGCTCAGATCCTTTAATATGACTTTTGTTCTAAAAAAATCTTCTGAATTTTTAAGCGGAGGGGGGAGGGGGGGGGTCGACCGTGACATTGCCTACTGGGGACTGAGCTGTTGGACGCCTTACAAGTCATGAAGACATCATTTCCTTGCTTGATCAGTTTGCGAGCATGCGGCCTCAGAGAGGCGTGAGGGTGACATCCTCTTACAGGGAACCGTTCTCCTTGGATCGTTTCCTGAAGAGCAGGCACGGCCCCGACTGGAGCACGAGCAGAGAGGGGGGGGGAATAAAAAGAGGAAGAGAAGTAGACTACTGGGAGGGTATCAAAGCAGACGAAGCAACAAAAGGACAGGGAACCGAGGTTACCCAGAGCTCCAACAGTGGAAGAGCGGAGAGGGAGGGAAAAAAACAGATTTAATAAGGATAAAGCAAGCTAGAGAGATGTAGGTGAAATGGTAAGATCCCCTTTGACCCCAATACGCTATCTCCACTGGCTGGTGAAATCTCTAAAGGACCTAAAGGTGCCTTTCCATGGAGGAAAAATCCACCCAAATACAGAATTCACATCTGCTTTTCCTATCATCTTGGACAGTTTAATCTTGACTTGTGAAAATAAGAGGAGCAATAAAAGGAGCAAAGACCGACATCTGTGATGCCATCAAGCAATACTTTCTCAGAGCTGCTCCATTAGCAATATACTGTATATAGACCACTTTATGGAAAGCATATCACCCAGGGTGATGTTCGAGGAATATGGACACATTTACATTTTTTTTTTCCATTTCTGACACTTTCATCCAGACTGCAGCACTGAATGCAGCAGTAGAATAGCCTTCAATTCTATCATCACAAACATTATAAGCAACCAATGGTAATGAGTGTTAGGGTCAGAGCTTCAGCTCCCAGACAATATTGCTCTTGCCTTAGAATCATCACGAAAGAGATGTGCAAGGAAAATAAATTAGAAAAAAAGAGCTAAGGAAAGAAGCAAAAGGATTTTTTTCCATTCCTTCCGTGTTAGTATCAGTATTTTTCCTGGTTTTTTTACTGTTACTAGTAGTTTCAGTACTAGTAATGATTAGTAAAGCTCATTTCGGTGTAAAATCTCAACGTAACATCCTACTGTCCGAGTCTAGAAAGTGAGTCTCAACTTCATTTTCAGTGAATTTTGTCATCTGATGATTTTGTTTTTGTTTTGGTGTCTAGCTTTAGTTAGCTGTAGTGTGTCTAACACACTGCCTATAGATATCAGGGAAGCCAGCTCGCTAAATATTTTTAAAAGAAAGCTAAAAACTTCTCTTCACTTTAGCCTTTAACTAGCTATGACTTTCCTGATACAGGCCTTAAACTCTTTTTTTTTTTTTTTTTTACACTTTGCTTCGCACTTATGCACTGCTACACTTGTATTTTGTTGTATTTTACTTGATGTTATGCATTCTATGTACTCTATTTCTTAACTTTATTTTTATTATTATTCAGTGGATTTTATTTTCCATCTTATGTTATGCTCATTCTATGTCTATGTAATTGCTTTGTTGTAAAGCACTCTGAGCTGCATTTCTTGTATGAAAGGTGCTATACAAATAAAGTTTATTATTATTATATAGCCTTGAGAAAGATTATTTTCATGTTCACAAATCAGGACCGAACAAACTTCAGACCAAGGGAGTAACGTGAATTCTGTTTTTCACTTTTCCCTTTAAGTGTTACCTGCACAGCCCCTGACAGTTAAGGACTTCGGTGGTGTGTGTGTGCATATGTGTGGGGTTGTGGGGGTGTGGGGGGGGGGCGTGAAGGGAGGAGAAGTGGGGGATGGTAGCTTGGAGCTTGGACAGCCAATAAACCGTGAGGTCCGCAGTGCGGCCGGCCGGCCCTCTGTCTTGATGTCCGGCGTGATCGCACAGTCCGCTAGGAGCTGTGACCTTCACAATGGCAGCCAAACGGCTGCCCACCGGGCGCATGCTTCCTGCCCGCACTGGCAAAGAGGCCCGATCTGCCCCCAGCCATCCCCTTCCCGAGGGAGGAACGGCCGTGATTCATGCACCCTTATCCCTGACGCGCTAGGGTCACGAACACACACACACGCGTTACCATGTACGACCGCGAACATGCACACACACAGGGCGGTGAAATATTCATAAATCCCCTTTGAGTCGGCGGCGGAGAGCAGGGCCATTACTTTTGGCATTGTTAGAAAAAAAAAGAAAAAAAAAAAGAAAAAGAAAAATCAGCTTAGCTCCCAGAGAAGAGGCACACGACGACAGGCTTTTGGAGGTTTGGGGAGCTGTGACTGGAGTTATGTGTTGCCCTGAGTGACCTCCGGAGTCAGTTTGATTGATTTAAAGCGCCCGTCCACCCGCCCTCCTCTTTCTCATCTCCTTCTAACTCACCCCACGGAGGCATCCTATCTGGCTTAACGGAAGGCCTTTCAGAAGATGCACGAGGGCGGCGAGAATGTGACATCTGAATTGCCTCGCGCGGTAAATACATTCACGGCACCGGGGCAGAGGGTGGCGATAAATTCCCCTTGAAATGGAGACAGTAAAAGAGTCCAGATACACTCTTTTTATACAGCTCCCAAGCACCGAGTTCAAACAGATAATGGCCGGTGATAGCGTTTCTTCAATGTAATGTACGGAGCACCCATACAAATCTAACAGTCTACAACATACATCATGATACCAGCTCTATCCGTTTCTGGAATTTGTGGGAGCAAAAACGCCTAGTGGTCGATTGAGAACTTTTACATTCAGCTGACACCAGAGCAGTTTACAATGAGAGAGCAAATGTGGTGCCTGTTGACAGCTTCATAGTTTTGATTTGATGTATTTTCAGATACACTCAAAGCCAATGGTGATGAGGAACACAAAAAGGCCACCGAATATCTCAATAATGAGTAAAAAAAACATAAAAAAAATATGAAGGCTACCAAGAATGATGACTGAAGGCAGGAATAACACTGGGTCATGGTATTGTCCTTAAGCTTGCTCCGCAATTCTGGTCTTTAACTTCTATTGTGTGGTTCAGTCTATCCCACTACCATACACTAAGAATAAGCTCAGCCATGTTCCTCGTCCTGGACCTGGTCTGTGGCCAAAACATCTCAGCCCAGTACACTTTACACTTGCTCCAGACCCCTGAGGGTCTCCAACAAGAGTGACTGTACACACAAAGGGACTCTGAGGGTCTCCAACAAGAGTGACTGTACACACAAAGGGACTCTGAGGGTCTCCAACAAGAGTGACTGTACACACAAAGGGACTCTGCTTCCCACCCTGCCAAAAACTGAGCAGCACTCGCTGATAAAGGGGCGGAGGAACTTGTGGCTTCACTGACATTTAGAGACACTGCCTTAATTGGGAGGACTAGCTTCTTTAAGATGGGAGGTAGCTGGACACAGAGTACCGCCAACGAAAAAGTATTGCAGTACACAATGTTTCATGTCCTGTACCATCTTCAGCGTGCATAAAAACACACACACACATAAACATAAATCTATGTAAAACAATGCTTATTTACCCGTAGATTAAGTTTGCCTTATATTTTACCAGGAAAATCACACCCCTGATGAGTCATGGGCTCTATTTGTAGAACTGTATTGTTTTGCTGATAGCATTTGAGAGAGCAAAACATGTCTAATGGTAAACACTAGATTCTGTCCCACCTCTTCAAATGAACTGCAATTTGATGAAAAAACATATAATTCCATGTTATTCATCAATTTATCACTTGCTTGCAGTCTTATTTTAGAATCAAAACTGATAGCTGGGCTGATATCAGTGCCAGAGTAAAAAAAAAATGATATTATGACAAAACTAATGGAAGGTTTAGAGACACTGAGCATTTCTCTGAGCATCAAAGTGTTTATCCCGTGATTAAGGGTTTCAAAAGCACACAAACTTGGCAAAAAAGTAGCCTGGTAAGACCATCCTGATCATGTGACCTCACATTCTGTTTCACTCCACGGATCAGTCTGGACTTCTAGCCGCCCACATCGATTTCAGTGGGCGGGAGTACTTGCCTTGACAGACAAACTCCTTCAGCCAATCGGCGAATCCCAATTCAAATCCAGTCGGAAGAACGGCGAAAGCGTCTTTTCCGCCGAGAAACTCCGCTAGTGCATACTCTTGTTCTTGTTTGATTGTTGTTATTGAGTCTATTTCTGCAATAACTGCACTTCTGTCTGTGTTTACTCTACTAACGTTAACGTTACCGCTCGTTGCTTCGGGAGACGCCATTACTGTCTTGCCAGCGGCGGCCTGTATTTCACGTCATCAACTACGACGCAGTCCCTGATTGGCCCGGTTACATTGTTATTTCAGGAAATCGATGTGGGCGGCTAGAAGTCCAGACTGATCCGTGGAGCGAAACAGAATGTGAGGTCACGTGATCAGGATGGTCTTACCAGACTAGCAAAAAAGGGCATCAAGCTCTGACTCTATCCTGCCCCGCTGCTCATTCTCTTAACTGAAGACAGGAGAAAATGAGTCAGCCTATCCCTGTGCAAGATCAAAATTACCTTGCTTAGAACCTAGATTAACATATTTTCCCAGTGAGCCATTTTAAAAGGGAGAGGATGAATCATCATTTAAAAATAAAGTGTGGAATAAGGGAGGAGATACTGATTGCACTATGGGTACATATACGTAGCTGGTACCATCTTGTGTGCTTCATGTTGGTTGTGTGTGTAGTTTCATCTTTTTATTGTCTCGTTAATGTTTTTAACACCATGACCAGGAGCCAAGGTAGAGAGTCACTTTTGTGCACACCAGCTACAGTCGCTGGTATATCCCCAAATTCACCAGCCACTTTCTTTCACTATCTCACCAGCAAGCTAGATTTTCTAAAGGGGCATTAAGTAATCTATGACTTCTAACAGCCAGTAGGAACTGAAACAACACTGACAGGCTTCTGGCACAGAACCTCAGCCCCACCCGCTCTCACCCCTCCTGTCCCCTTGAGGTACGGTGGCCTGCAAGGATGTAATGTATGAGATTTCGATTTTGAAAAAGAAATATTTAAAAAATGACAATTATTATGCAGTAATTTTTTTTTTTATACAAGGATGGGGAGAATTAGAGTTGAACAATTAATAAAAATAAACTAGAAATAACTGCCTCGCGGTTGTATGCCTCCAAACGCCAATAAACTTTGTTTTATCATTGCAAGGACAGTCTTTATTTATTGAACATATATAATTAATGTGATTATTAGGTCAACTTAAAGGATTTTGGTGTCTGCAAAAGTAAGTGACAGCACTTCCACCGTTTTTGTAGAATGACCCAAGATCGTTTTCTCAGCTACAGTGGCAAGCAAAACATGATGATGATGTCACAGTGAAGTTGACCTTTGAACTTTTGGATATAAAATGTCATCACTTCATCATTTTATCCTTTTCAACATTTTTGTGAAATTTTGTCATAATTAGCGTATGAATTCTTGACTTGTGGCCAAAAACGTCTTTTGTGAGGTCACAGTGACCTTTGACCTTTGACCGCCAAAGTCTAATCAGTTCATCCTTGAGTCCAAGTGGACGTTTGTGCCAAATTTGAAGAAATTCTCTCAATAAAGGGGTGGAGGAATTGCTGAGTATAGCGTTCACGAGAATGGGACGGACGGACGGACAAATGGACAACCCGAAAACATAATGCCTCCGGCCACAGCTGTCACCGGCGTGGAGGCATAAAAAATAATGTAGCTTGATCTATGATGCCCTTGCATGCAGCTAGCTTCTTGTTTATCTCTTGCACAGTGCTGCTTCAGCAGCAGAGTCAACATGACAACAGCTGTTAGGCAGACCATCCAATTAAATCCTGACATGCAGAGACACACAGATGTAAACACATAAACACATGCTCACACACTCAGATGCTCACATACACACAGGTAGACCTTTTTGCAGAACAGAAAACATCTGGAAAAACAACAAAGTAGAAACTCAGTTCCCTGTCAGCCCCGCCATCACTCGCACTAATCCAGGCAGGAGAAAAGATTTCCCGACTTTCGTTTAGGCTTTTTTTTTTTTGTTGTTGTTGTACGACCGGCTGGAAAAAACAAAGCAGAAGCTAGAACTGTGCTTCTGTGGCAGTGGCCCAGAGGGGGAGAGAGAGGCATTGTGGGTCGGTCATGTCCTCTGCCAGCTCCTCTGTCACACTCTGTCCATCACCTCAGCTCTAATCGGCGAGGCTCATTAGGCCTGTCCTATACTTAGAGCGGCATGCCTGAGATGCTCCCTACTCCACCTTATACTCAGGAAGGGAAATTACCACCAGCCACAAGTCACATGCTGTTAAACCTTTGGCTTTGGTTGGCAAGTTTGTCTACTCTTTCTAACCAGCCAGCGTTTGGAGGCTCTTATCTGCTCTAAAATTAGACTTGGATTGGTGTAATAGTGAATGGAGCACCCAGCTTATAGTTCCACATCTTTTAGGGAATGGGAAGGTTATTGGTAGAAAACAAAAACACTGGGGAATGAAGGAAAAGAGGATTTTGTTTTATATTCTAGGCATTTAAGATGATGATCTTATCCAGAGCGACTTACAATGAGTGCAACAGTAAAAGTCGGCTGCAGTTCCTACATCACCAACATTACAGCCAACCAATAGTAAGAAGAGCAAGGGTGAGAGCCACAGGACCCAGACAAAAGCTGTAACAAAATATTCCTGTTACCCTAGAATGATCCTGTAAGCGAGACGTACTAGGAAGGGAAGTAAGAAAATAAGAGCTGAGGAAGGATGTAACAGGATTTTTTTTTTTTTTTTTTTACACTTAGAGGCCAGATTATACTCAAGCAAGTGCAGGAGAAAGATATAGGAGAGGGGCATGTGAATCGGAGGGGTAAAGGGGGACAAATGAAATGTATCGGAGTCGTGTGCGCAAAAAAGGAAACTCGACGAAAACCAGAGAAACAAATAGCTGCTGAGGTAGATTTACTTTGGTGCTGAAAAGAGAAAAGGCACATGGAGATCACGGCTCTACAGCGACGTGCACGCCCAAAAAGGAAATATTCAGGAGCGAAAGGAATTTATGAACATGATCTGAGTGTTAAAAAATGCCCAGCCCTGCTATGAATGTGAAGTTGCATGTGTGCCTGTTTTTCCTATTTTCTAGATAGCAGGAATTTATTTTGTGAGTGAAAAGAGGCTACTATATTTATGTGGTCAACATGATCCCCTCCACCTCTCAATTTAGCTCTTATACAGCTCTGGAAAAAATTAAGAGACCACTGCAAAATTATCAGTTTCTCTGGTTTTACTATTTATAGGTATGTGTTTGAGTAAAATGAACATTTTTGTTTTATTCTACAAACTACTGACAACATTTCACCCAAATTCCAAATATTGTCATTTAGAGCATTTATTTGCAGAAAATGACAACTGGTCAGAATAACAAAAAAGATGCAGTGTTTTCAGACCTCGAATAATGCAAAGAAAACAAGTTCATATTCATTTTTAAACAACACAATACTAATGTTTTAACTTAGGAAGAGTTCAGAAATGAATATTTGGTGGAATAACCCTGATTTTCAGTCACAGCTTTCATGCGGCTTGGCATGCTCTCCACCAGTCTTTCACATTGCTGTTGGGTGACTTTATGCCACTCCTGGTGCAAAAATTCAAGCAGCTCGGCTTTGATTGATGGCTTGTGACCATCCATCTTCCTCTTGATCACATTCCAAAGGTTTTCAATGGGGTTCAGGTGTGGAGATTGGGCCGGCCATGACAGGGTCTTGATCTGGTGGTCCTCCATCCACACCTTGATCGACCTGGCTGTATGGCATGGAGCATTGTCCTGCTGGAAAAACCGATCCTCAGAGTTGGGGAACATTGTCAGAGCAGAAAGAAGCGAGTTTTCTTCCAGGACAACCACAAAGACAAATCTGCCCGATTCCAGCCTTGCTGAAGCAGCCCCAGATCACCGATCCTCCACCAAATTTCACAGTGGGTGTGACACACTGTGGCTCGTAGGCCTCTCCAGGTCTCCGTCTAACCATGAGATGACCAGGTGTTGGGCAAACCTGAAAATTGGACTCATCAGAGAAGATGACCTTACTCCAGTCCTCTACGGTCCAATGCTTATGGTCTTTTGCAAACCTCAGCCTGGCTCTTCTTTGCTTCTGAACTCTTCCTAAGTTAAAACATTAGTATTGTGTTGTTTAAAAATCAATATGAACTTGTTTTCTCTGTGTTATTCGAGGTCTGAAAACACTGCATCTTTTTTGTTATTTTGACCAGTTGTCATTTTCTGCAAATAAATGCTCTAAATGACAATATTTTTATTTGGAATTTGGGAGAAATGTTGTCAGTAGTTTATAGAATAAAACAAAAATGTTCATTTTACTCAAACACATACCTATAAATAGTAAAACCAGAGAAACTGATCATTTTGCAGTGGTCTCTTAATTTTTTCCAGAGCTGTATGTTTTTTCTTAGCACTTCTCTCTTAAATCAGCACTTCTCTCTAACACTGCATGATCATAATGTGATAGAAACAGGTAAGTTTCTATTTGCCAGGCTTTATGGCTCTGACCCCCTTACTATTGATGAATTGTGATTGGTGATCAATGAATTGAAGATTGTCCTCACTGTATGTTAATCTGGATAAGAGCAACAGCTTAATACCTACAATGTAAAAACTATACTCTACTAAAACAGCAGAACTGAAAAGCCCTGGTGAGCATTATGTGTACAAATATGCTACTATAATGGCAGCACTGTAAAGATCACGTGCCCAAATATAAATCCACTTTCAAAAAGGCTAATGTCTATATTCAGAGATACAGTTATGGCAGCTGCAGGGCCTTTTGAAATATAGACATTCCATACATAATGTATAGAGAGCCATAAATTCCTACGCAACGCAGTTGGATCATCAAATGCCATCTCCCGGCCACATGATGCAAGCGGCTGGCTTGCGAGAGAACATCAAGCGTTACAAGATCCGACATGATTGCCTCTCAAAGATTAATTTGTAGTACGGCTGCAATCCGTGTTCACAGGGAAATAAAACATAAACAACAACAACAACACGCTGCCAGGGAATGGAGCTAATATTCTCAACCTGCCTGCGTACATTTTCCGGCATGCGTCGTCCTTTTTTTTGTTTTCCTTCTGTTGGACCCAAGTGATACACTGTGGGGTGTGAGGATGAGAAAAGCACAGATCAATATGGCGAACCTTATGGAAACAGATGTCTTCATGAGCTTTGTAAGAGCGACTGGTAGAAAGAGATTCCTCAGTGTGGCAAATGGAAATTAGGGTTGTTGGTTTTTTTTTGGAGGGGTGGGGTGGGGCAGAGATTAAGAGTTAGAAAGAGAGATATGGAAGTAGAGAGCAAGAGAGGAAGAATTGGAAAGAGCAAAGGGGGGAGGGGGGAGAAACATAGAAAGAGATAGGGAGGTCAAAAGCAAGAGAAAGAGAGACAGAGAGTTGAGTGATCGGGAGGAAAAGAGCAAGCGAGAGGGAGGGAGAGAGTTAGATATAAATATAGGGAGAAACAGCGATAGAGGGGGAGAGAGAGACAGGGAGACAGAGAGAGAGAGGGGGCGGGGGTGCATCATACAAGGCCATCTGCCGAACACTGTCAAGCCTTCGAAGAGAGAGTGGGAGAGAGAGGGTTCAAAAGCATGAGAGAGAGAGAGAGTTAAGTGAAAGATATGTGTGGAGGTAGTGGGGTGGGGCTTATTGCCATCTCTGCAGATATTCCACATGTCCATCGGAAAGCTCCACTGGCTCTTTATTGGCCAATACATCTGTATAGCAGCACCATTTAGGTCGCACTTAAAAAAGCCTGCTTTAGCCATCGATTTGTCCGGGCTTTACAGCCACAGTCCATGGCTCTGTGGGGAAATACACACACACACAAACAGCAATGCCAACCGCAAAGCTGTAATAGTTTGCTTTTCACTCAACAATCACAGCTAAGTGATTGGTGAGTCGAGTCGAGAGGCAAACCGACAAGGATTTCAGTCCAGACACTCTCCTGCCTTCAGATATCAACGTCAACTTAAAACAGAACATTTAAGAGGTAATCTGCGAGATTCTCTTTTTTGGCTGGACCGCAACAGCGGGGCCAGCCCTACAAAACGCGAATGTCTGTCACTGACTGACTGACTGACTGACTGACTGACTGACTGACTGAGTGATCAAGTTACACCATTGGTCGGCCTTGGCACATCATCATAGGATCACAGAGCCAGAAATTTAAGTTTCGTTTTCTCCGCCATCTTGTTTCTCCAATGAGATCGGGAGCCCGTTTCTCCACACAGTAAGCAGGCTGACCAATATCATGCATATAAGCTGAAGCTAAAGTAGAATCTATACAATTATATCATATCACCGTTTATTTCGATGCATATGCGCGAGCTCAGTCCACCTGAAGCCCCTCTGTTCTGTCGGGGGAGAGAGAGACACAAACAAGCATGGAGGTTTCATCACGCCGAGGGCTTATTGCCGACCTTCCCGAAGTTTCCCGGGGCCACGGTTCTGGCCGGTGCCGCTAGCTGGGCGCCGATTTGTTCCCGGTGATCCGGCCGAGATTTCGATGCGCCCCCGGTGTCTGGTGAACAGCGTTTTCGGCACAGATGGGTACTAGAACGCCTGGGGCTTGGATCGGGAGGCTCGATGCGGGCCGTGGGCGCGGTGGAGACGATAGCGGCGGAGAGAGGAGACGGGACGCGCTGGAACGGAGATCAGTATGGATGTATGGACTATTATTCTGTATTAGCAGTCTACAGCGGAGTTAGTTACACCATTGGTCGGCCGTGGCACGTGGCACACTCATACATGGTCCAGCCATATACTAGGTTTTGACCTAGTCTTGTTTTAATCACTACTATGTTGGTACTAAGTGCTCATTGCTGTGGTGTTTCTGCACTGCACTTCCCAGAGATCGCCTGTGCTTTTTGATTCCACAATTATTAACAATACACTCTGGCCATATTGAAGCATTTCATTTCATTTCACTTACAATACCTGCTGGAGTTGGAAACCATCCAGAAGTCAATGTAAGACGCAGTGTAATGAAATAGTTTTCTTCTCCAAATCATCACGATTAATATCTCGCAAAATAATCCAGATATCATTTTAGCCATAATCAGCCACAGGACTTTCGTCAAAGCCCCACCCCATCCCCACCCCCACCAATTATTACAGATGGACGTTATGCTTCATGCAGTGTTTCATGCAGAAGTTTCTCGGTCACACGAGAGGATACTGAAGCACCATTAAAGTGTTTTAAACAGCAATCTAAAAATTTAACAAGCAACGCAAACAACTAGTTACATTTTTAAAAAAGAATGCTTCATAGAAAACTGATGAAGAGCCAAAAAGGCCAAAAGGTTATCTCTTACTATTAAATCAAAGGTGCGTTTGATCGTAGTATCATGGACTCTACCAATTCTATTCACTAGTATTTTCAAACATTATTGATGGACAAACTTTATTGAAAGTGTACTCTTCGTACCACGGCCCATTAACTGCAGCAGCCGGCTTATTTCAACAGCTCTGTGCCAACAATACCTCATGAAGTGACAGGTGAATAGTACTGGAACAGTTAATAGTCAAATACATCCCATTCCTTTTCTTTTATTGCCCAAAAGCTCTTTCCATCTCCTGACAAAAGGCTAATGGCCGCTAATGTCCGGGCCACGTAATTAGCAGAATAGCAAGAGAGCACAGAGCTCAGAGCTAATGGAAGTTGTGGAGGAGGAGGATTTTTTGTTCTGTACAGTCGATGAAATATGCATTCGATGGGCATAAAAACGAGGTTCATTTCTATTTCTGGAAGAACAAAGGGTCTGAGTGGCATGATGGGTCCAGGCAGCAGCAGAAAGACTCAGCTGGATCTGACTGATTTCCTCCCACTCAGTGGGTTTGAAGAAACCGGAGTTGACTGCCCTGTATGGATTTTAGCACAGGGGCTGCTAAAATCCACTGATAAACATTCTATCTAATTTATAACGCTCACTGTAGATGAAAATAGTCAAGATGTTGATATAAGATACAAAAGGTCTAGTGAAATAATTTTGTTCCGCAAATTATCAAGACTAATAATCGTCATTAGGGGTTTGATGATTCACCAGTTCGAATCAATGGACGTCTAAAATGTCTAAAATACAGCTGCACTGATTCAAACAGCTATCAAGACGTCAGCCCAGTGAAGATTCACGTCGAGCGTCCCGGCCCCTCGCTCAAAGAAAACAAACTTTCCCCCCTCCCTGGACTCCTCTGCCCAATATTTTGTCAAGAATGTCAACGGACGTAGAACTAGGGCTGGGCGATAATTCAATATTATCGTTTATCGTCTTTCAGTGGAAGATATTTTAATATTGTGACACATTTCTGCTGTCTAAATTGATGATGACAAGCAAATTTTACTTAAAAACTCTCATAAAATGAGGTATGGTAGGAATATTATTTGAATATTTCTGTTCTGTTTGACATCACACCTAACATTACCATTTGGTTCAATGAGATGAACATTAATTTGATTATTTAACATGATTTTGCATACATGAACCATATCATGATAAATATTGATATTGAGAAAAATCCTTATGATTATCATGATATTGATTTCAACCATATCGCCCAGCCCTACGTAGAACAAATGTGACCTGCTCTATCATTTCCAGTCACATTGACCCCTCAAACCATTTTGAGTTTAATACATTGTTGGAAAGAGGAGAATTTAAGCTTTCTGGTGATATCAAAATTATCTTTGTACTCCAAAGATTGAATGAGATGCACCCCTTGATGTCTTGACTGTTTCCAAACTATGTTTTTGAGAAAAAGGGCCTCAAAGTTTAAAGTCAATTAAGTGTTAAAAAGTAGTCTGATATTATGTCAGTCCATTGCGCGATATTTAATAATATCAATTAAATTCAATCTCTCTCGCTCTCTCCCTCTCCCTCTCTCTCTCTCTCTCTCTCCCTCTCTCTCACACACACACACACACACACACACACACACACGCACACACACACCATAGTAAGGGGAGAGAGGGACGGGGAGAAGTGTTGCCAGGTTCGTAGCGACAAAACCCTCCCAGTGTCAATTAAACCCAACCCATGAACAGTCAAATGATCAATGAAACTAGTCCAAAATAACAAACCGATAACAAAACTCCACAATACAACCCTGACAAACTTTATAAACAGCGTTTTAAGTCCTACAGCATTTAGAACATTTCCAAGTACATTGAAAACCGCAAACCTGGCAACATGAGGAATGCGAGCTTTGTTGACAAACTAGCGTTAAGCTAGTAGTTCTGCTTGTCACCCTACCTTTACGAGCTTCAAAACTATATTTACCGGTTGAATTTCACAATATTTTTTACACAGAAAGAAAGCCAAGGCTTTATTTTATTACAATCTGTTGAAACCCCAAAACAGCCAAAAATCGATCTTTTCTCATAAAATCACGTTTATCCACAAATGCGCCGTTGCGACTTCCGACTGAAAATGATAGAACGCGTCACAAATACACGATGTACCAAACACCTATAAATCACAAGTGTGGACCCACTTTGGGTTTCATAATAAAGTTGGAAAACTTGATAAAAATATGGCAATATTCAAAACTTGCCGAGCAGCAGTGAAATAAACAGGCAGCAGTACTAATCTCTCGTGACCCATTAAATTCTAAGAGACGGCATGGACTGGCTGTAGGACAGAGTCCTGCTCGCCCCTCGTCACCTGCAGCTAGCAAGGCATCGTTAAAAAACAACGGCCTGTTTGAAAGGATTCTTATGAGTTGACAGATTCAAATTTTTAACTATCAACAACTGAGATTCAAAATAGGATGTTATTATGGTCACCATAATGTGAGGAGACCATTTTAATGTAATCTTTCTCTCTGACAAATAACTGGACCGATTCCTTCAAGCAACAAGTGGCCAAACTATAGTAGCTTGCATGATATAGAATCGCATCATATTGCTCCACATCATATTGTATCAAGACATGCCTAAATGGATTTGTACTGAACTGTTTCAGTGCTTAAAATGTATCATACATGAATTGAACGGTTGATTCCATATTGAGATGCGTATCGAATCAGTCTCAAGCGCATTTTATACTTGAATGAAAATAGCGTCTCTGCACGTCAACCGAAGCTATTTGACGTGTATTTGGGGTTGAAAAGGGTCTTCGCGTAGGTGTTCGTACTATGCAGAGTCGCGCACTCTGATTGGCTGATCATAGGGGCGGTCATGACGGCATCCAACTCTTCCAGCTCCACCTGCTCCAACACATCCCATTCCTCCAGCTGCACTGCTATAGTCGCGTCCATGTTTGTTTTTACCGGAGATTGTCGTCACGTCTGCTTCTTGTTCCTCCCTATGTTTTGTTGCGATATGATTTTTTTTTTTTTTTTTTAAACACTGCCACCCTGTGTTCGGGATTTCAGCAACATGCTACCCGCACATCAATGCAGAAGTATAAAAACTTCAATGTAAGCGCCGCCGCATTGTTTACATTCGTGCTTTACATTACGTTCGACTATAGAATGCGCTTCAGAAGTAGAGATACACCTTCCTAACAATCGCACAGCCCAACTTAGTAGTAAAGGTTACGATAAAAGGGCAACCTTTTGTTGCAACAGAGAAGGGCAATATTGCCTTCAGTAGGAATGGGCACTGGCAACAGAGATCAAAGCCATGTGGATGACATAAGGAACGAATGAGGAGCTTCATTCAAAATGCTATACAGTGGTGGCAAATGGGCTGCAACTAACGATTATTTTCATTGTCGATTAATCTGTCGGTTATTTTCTCGATTAATCGATTAGTTGTTTGGTCTATAAAATGTCAGAAAATGGTGAAAAATGTGGATCAGTGTTTCCCAAAGCCCAAGATGACGTCCTCAAATGTCTTGTTTTGTCCACAACCCAAAGATATTCAGTTTACTGTCATAGAGGAGGAAAGAAACCAGAAAATATTCACATTTAGAAGCTGGAATCAGAGAATTTTGACTTATTTTTCTTAAAAAATTACTCAAACCAAGTAATCGATTATCAAAATAGTTGGAGATTAATTTAATAGTTGACAACTAATCCATTAATCGTTGCAGCTCTAGTGGAAATTGTACATGAAAAGTCCACCTTCATGCATTTATCCTGCATGAGCACTGCAGTGTTACATTCATTTAGCTGCGGGGGCCACAAAATCCCCACCGCTAGAAAAATGGAAATACAATCAAAATTGTAAAAATAAATAAAACTAAATTCTTTCTCATCTAAGACAAATTTAGGATACCAAACAGTTTACTCAGCAGAAAAACATTTAACTCCATTGGAAATAAAAAAGGAGTTGTCAAAAAAAGAAAAAGAAATCCCCCAAATCCTGAAAAGAAAAACTGAAAAACCCCATGACTTGTGGGCATTGTAGCTTAAGTAGCGGGCGGTGGTGTGGTGATCAGGAGCCCTGCCTCTGCAGACAGGTGTGCCCCTGGTGTCCTGGCCTGGTATCAAGCTCCACAAGGACCTGCTCTTCCTAAGCCTCATTCTCTCCCCAGGCTCAGTGCAGAAGAAAGTGTGTTGTTGGATCATAGAGAATTGCACTTGTCTCTATTTGTTAAGCTACAGATCCAAGAGGCCTGTATGAAGAATTTGTTGCCAAAGTGTTATACATCCATTTGGGAAAATCATTAGCTGTGTTTGTCATTTAACATCTCTACAACACAGAGGATCAGTCTGTAAAAATGATATTTTGTCAACCAAGGACTTCAGTTGCCTACTAACCTTTAAAAAGCACTTCAATTTGTTTTCGGTGCAATCAATCATTTTGTAAAAAAGCAAGCGTTGTCAGTGTTTCATTTAGCAGGAGTGGCCCCCCGCAGCTACAAAACTGCCCTCACAGCTAGAAAATTGGAAATATAATAAAAACTCATCATCTATCCTTATTGCTCGACCTGCCCACTATAGAATAACAACTACAATCGCAATGGAGAGCAGCCGTGTCATAACTCAGGATCTTGGAACCAGACGCAGGAGGGAACCTGGGTCGCAGAACCAAAATAACCCTAAATATTCTACAGGAAAAACTGCGTCACTCCCACAAAAATGCTTCATGCGACGCCATAGGTTAGACAGATGGTGTAATCCCATGGCAACCGATGTGGAGACAGATTGTCTCAACAACTACCACTGCCTGCAACACTGCTTACTGTCTGGCTGGAATACAGAAACAATGAAGAGCTGGACTTGACTTTACAACATTACAATGCAAGCGAACCGGCTGCCTCTAGCCGTGATTTATAAAAAAAATAAAAAAAAATTTTAAAAAAAAGAGCCGTGTTACGACTGCAATTGTATAGCCGCGTACGATTATGATTTCTCCTTGGAATCACAAGGCAATCAGGAAAAGGGAGTGTGCTGTGCCGTAGCCCATACAGCTGCTAGTTTTTTTGCTCATTTGGGAGTGTATGGCATTCTCTCTGAATGGTAATTATGAAGGGAACAAAAGAGGCATTTAGAGACAAAGGCGGGTTTAGAGTGAATGGGCCGGCTCCCATGCAGAGCGAGTCTTCTGACTCCAAGTGCTGTTTAAAGAGAGACGATATGAGGTAATTATGCAGGAGAACTGGGGAGGAGAGGAGGACAGAGAGGGAGATAGGTTCGGGGGGTTGGCTCAGTGTCTATGGAGAGTAGGACCAGATAGCACCATCTGCATTCAGCACAGGCCCTGTCCGTCTGGCTCCCTCTTGCTTTCACTAAAAGCTGGCGCCCAGACAGATAGCATGCAACAGAAATGTATTCGGACATGTAATCAGGCATGCTGGTCTTCACACATACACTAGAAAGGAAATTTCACTAAGTACCAATCCTGTGCCTAGTACTTTTGATCCTAGTTTAGCGCTAGATAGTCCTCACGAGACTGAGGAAGCTGATGGAAATGGTATGGAGATGTCAGCCAAACCTGAATACACACACTAAATGTACAGAATATTAGACACTTTGCTCTTTTCATGAAGTACACTGATGAGGTGAATCCAGGTAAAATTGATTTCCCTTATTAAATCTAATCACAAAAGGAGGAAATGTAGATAAAGAGAAGCAGACTAGTCAGCGAAGTATTTTTAACCTCTGAGGCAATCGAGATGTGGATTGTGCAAAAGCTCCAACTCTATCAGGAAGATGTCCCTAATATTTTGTACACATGTAATAAACATGCGAGTCAGTCCCTGCTCAGCTGACATGGTCCAAGATGGCAGCATGCCAGTAAAACCCAGTGAATGATGGTCTGGATTGTGAAATATGAAATAGGCTATGGCAAATGGGATCAAATCTATATATTATAGAAATTACCCGTTTAAAAAAAAAAAATTTCAGCCATGTTTATTAACTCACTGACTCGTGCTTTTACTGGCATTAGATTTGCATTAGTGTGCAATGAGGTCTCTCCCCTGCTCCAGCTGCTTCCTCTGCTCCATTGAGGTTTTTATTTACACTTGGCTTCAAAGATTTGGCCCTTTCCTGGACTCTCAAAACATACCCACAAATACACACACACACACACACACACACACACACACACACACCTCCCGGCAAACCTACCTCTCTGATCTTGTCGCGTTTTTCTTTGACATCGGGCTCGGGCGGCTCGCCGTCGTTGACGCCCACCACTTTGGGCATGGGGACGGGCGGCAGGGGTTTGGGCCCGGCCTCCTTCCTCTTCAGGCCGTCCGCCACCTTGTTCTTCTCCGTCTGGATCTCGGCCTGCAGCTCCTCGCGCGACTTCCGCAGCTTCTCCTTGGCCTCCTGCAGCGCCCGCTCGTGGTCTGCCCGGATCTTGTCGCGCAGGCTCTCCTCGTCCTCCCTGCAGGGGGGGGAAAGAAGACGACGGGAGGTCAGAGTCGTTTCGCACTGAGGATGACACAAAAAAGGCAGGAAGCTTTGGGGCGAGGAGGGAAGGTGTGGGGTGGGGTCTCCGTTTGGAATGAATGGACGTTTCATGGCGAAGATAAAACATGAAATTCTGGGGAAAGGACAATAGAGCTGCAACGATTAATTGATAAATTGATTAGTTGTCAACTATTAAATTAATCGCCAACTATTTTGATAATCGATTAATCGGTTTGAGTCATTTTTTACAAAAAATAAGTCAAAATTCTCTGATTCCAGCTTCTTAAATGTGAATATTTTCTGGTTTCTTTACTCCTCTATGACAGTAAACTGAATATCTTTGGGTTGTGGACAAAACAAGACATTTGAGGACGTCATCTTGGGCTTTGGGAAACACTGATCCACATTTTTCACCATTTTCTAACATTTTATAGACCAAACAACTAATCGACTAATCGAGAAAATAACCGACAGATTAATCGACAACGAAAATAATCGTTAGTTGCAGCCCTCAAGGACAAGCCATCATGTTGGAGGTAACAACAAAAGGAAAGACTGCAACGTATTCACCTCTTCCTCCCTAACAAAATAAAGAAAATGCCTAATTGCTGTGCAGTGGCATGGTTTTCAAACTACTATAAAACATAAGTCTTTCCTTTTGCTGACAGTCTTTCTACATAATGGTACCAACTCCCCTCACATTCCATGACAAGCACCTATTCCTTTTTTAATCATCAAGTTAACTGTAATCAAAGCAATTACAATATAACACAAACTGGAGTACAACAGCGACTTCAGCTTATACTGCAAATCAGCGTGTCCTTGCTGACCCTCTTTAGAGCTTGAAGCTCTTTGGTTACACGGCGACACATAAAGTGAGAATACGCTTCACCCACCCCTAATTCAGCCATTATGGAAATGACAAAACCTGCCATCGGTCTCTAAGGGGAAACTTGCCCCCCTTGCTCTGCGGTTACATCAGCTCCAGGAAATAGGACAGGTGTAGAGGAACACAATGAGGAAAGCAAGCAGCGCCGGGATGAGAAAGAAACATCATCCGCGGCTTCACACGGTGGTAAGACCCGGAGGGTGTTGACATAACTCCACCCCATGAGGATGTGGGTCAGTCATGAAAGACAAACACAGCGGGATATTGAAAGGGAAAGCTGGGGGCCAACGCCAACACTGAACGAATTAAAAACCAAAAACCATCTTTCAATCCTGCTTGACTGTTATGTTATGTATTTATATAAGCTTATATAAATACAATTACAGTCAAATAGCGCACGGTCTCAGCGGTGGTTCAGTTTGGTGATTGGCAGCCTACTGTCAGGGCAGAAAGCAGCTTTCTGGGACGGAACATTGCATGTCTGTTGATGCAATGACACACTGTTCAGTGTCATGTCCTGCGTCCTGCTTGTGTGTGTGTGTGTGTGTGTGTGTGTGTGTGTGTGTGTGTGTGTGTGTGTCTGTGTGTGTGTGTGTGTGTGTGTGTGTGTGTGCGCCCCAACGCGCGCACTGGGGCTGAACGATATTGACAAAAAGCTTTACCTTTAGCTACACATTTAGGCATTCTTAGGAATACCTTTGCAATTTAAACTTAAAAATAGTGCAAAAAAATCGATACAGCTGAGTATTGCAATATTTTTTTCCATGATACTGTATCGATTTTCCAGCCTCTCGTATCGATACATTAAAAAAAATGATTCATGTTTTAAACAGATTTAAAATGTCCTTGAATTTCCCTCAAATCCCTTTGAATTAAATAGTTTTGACTCAATTTGTCCACTGAGTTATCAATATGTGATGTACATATTAGAGCAGCAAGTTGTATTTTCAGCTCTATTTTTAAATTTTCAGTAAATTATGTAGAGTATTGTGATGTATCGCAATATGTATCGTATTGCAATGTATCGTGATTCAATCGTATCATGACCCATGTATCGTGATACGTATCGTATCGTCCTTGACAATACCCAGCCTTAGTTAAAAAACATAGTTTTTCTTGTCATACATTTTTTTTTTAATTTTAAAATTATTTAAAGAACAGTGATTTGTTTGTTTAAAAAAAAAAAAGTAGTTGTCAGTGTGCAGGATTTACTGCTTCAAACTTCAAACTGTGTGTATGTGTGTGTTTTCTCGCATGCTTATGAGTGGCCATAGTTGTGAGTTTCAAAGTGTTCACCAATATGAGAATACCGACCAATGTGTGTATTAAATGTGTGCAAACATGTGAGCTTGTGTGTGAGCGACCCTCCATGTGATGTTAGCCAGGCAGTGTGGGGGGGAGCTGAAGGCCTGTAGCGATACATGTGGACTCAGCTGTTGGCCTCCATAGAGCTACACTTCTCTAAGAATACAATGCCAAGAACATGGAGAGTGTGTGTGTGTGTGTGTGTGTGTGTGTTTGTAATTACTCGTGATTTCTAGTCTTGAACGTTTTTGCCTTGAGGAACAAAATTATTTTACTGCACATTTTATATCATCTCGGCTACTGTGAAATACAATGGGCACTCGAAATGAAATTATTTACAGTCTAGGCATTTATGTGATGCTCTTATCCAGAGTAATAAAAACATATAAAAAAAAAAAAGAGTTAAAAAAAAATAAATGTTTCAATTCAATAGCATACCGAATAATGACACTGAGACACCTGAAAATGAGTCTCAGTCTTCTAACAAGAGAACTGTGGTGTGGTTTGTTAGGTGTGAGAACGTAATCTGAACTACAAGAAACAACGACAAAACACAAGATTTTATATGGTTAGGGAGACGCCTATATTCGGCTATATCTTCATGTATTTTTAATTGCATAAACACCAAAGAAGGTGAATTACAACAAAGAGTGCAGACAAGTCCATTATCGTTAGCTTAAGTTACAGATGGAGTGAAATCTCTAAGGTTACCAAAACAAGATACTTGTGAATCCATGCCACTTTTGTTTACAAGCCCTGGTTCATTTGTAGCTGGGCAGCGTGACCCTAAACGAACCAAATACAGAAATGCAACAGAGTAAACTTTTCCCAGTGTGGTTCGGACCAAACAAAACAAACTGTAGGTGTGATCGCACCCCTAGTGTGCGGTGTGTTCACCAAGTGTGCGATGACTGTGTATGTGACTACTAGTGTGTTACACACGTGTGGGTGTGTTCTGGGTAGAGCGAGCATAGATGCAAGAAAAGAAGTTGGTCCCCGGGCGCTGTACTGAAAGCCCACTGCTCCTGGCTGTCCTCTGGGGGAAGAACAGCCTTGACTGGGTGAAAAAAAAGCAGAGAATGAATTTCACGGCCACCATGGACTTTGTGTGTGTGTGTGTGTGTGGCTGCCGCATGGACCGTACGCATGGGTTGTGGTGTGCATACTACCAAATAAGACGAGCATGTCCTTGTCCGAATAAAGACGAGCATGTCGCGAAGTATGGCTTGCCACAGAAACACTTCTTTAAGTATTTGCAACTTAGAAGTTTTATTGGGGCATGCTTAAAGAACTCAGTGCAACAACCTCCAATGTCCACACTGGAGATATTTTCCACAGGAAATTGTTTCAGTAAAGGATGGGTTACTCAATTATATAATATAATGGTGGAAAACCACAAAGACAACTCTGAAAGTAAGAGACAGGAGTGGATACAAGATTTAAAAGAGGACATCTTAGAGTATGAATGGGGTTTAATATGTTCAAAGGCCCAAACACAAACCATCAATACTTAACTGAGATTAATACAATATAATTGGATAATGAGAACGTACATCACCCCGGTGAAGTTAAATAGATTTGATCCTAATATTCCTGACAAGTGTTATAAGTGCAATATTTATCAAGGTACTTTGTATCACTGCTTGTGGGATTGTGGAGAGATTCAAATGTTTTGGAGTTCGGTGATACATTAAATCTCTCAAATTACGTCTTCTCCATTACCTCTAAGTCCTAAACTGTGTATACTAAGCATTTATCCGGACAATTGTTCTCTATCTAATAGAGAAAGAAAAATGGTTGACCTATGTCGATACAAGACAGGCGCTCGATTGCCCTGTGTTGGAAGAATGTGGGTTGCCCCTCTCAAGGCCATTGGTTGAAAAACTTAACATCAAGTTTGGCTCTTGAGAAACTCACTTACATAGTTAGGAAGAAAGCTTCTGAGTTGTATAACATCTAGGACATGTTTTTGGAATTTGTTAAAAATGGTGACATTGAAGAGGCATTGGAAGTGTGAAGTTACAGTGGAAATAACTAATCTATTGTGAGGAATGTGTGCTGAACTATGCTCTATGTTGTGATTGTAT
This sequence comes from Centroberyx affinis, assembly GCF_046629955.1. Classification (NCBI taxonomy): domain Eukaryota; kingdom Metazoa; phylum Chordata; class Actinopteri; order Beryciformes; family Berycidae; genus Centroberyx; species Centroberyx affinis. The sequence continues at coordinate 120,032 of NW_027279905.1, forward strand.
TCTTATTTTATTTTTTCTATTCATTTTATTTATTTACTTACTTAATTTTTCTTTCCATTGTAAATTTGTGTCCTTTTTAACTTGATTATCAGCTAATTAATTCTTTTTAAGTGATATTTTATTATTATTTATATACGGCCATGTTTGATTTGGGGGAAGGTTCAGTTGTTATGTATAATATGTTAAATGTATAAAATCAATAAATAAATGTTTTAAAAAAAATATGATATTCATAAGGATTTTTCTCGATATCAATATATATCACGATATGGTTCATATATGCAAAATCACGTTAAATAATCAAATTAATGTTCATCTCATTGAACCAAATGGTAATTAGGTGTGATGTCAAACAAAACAGAAATATTCAAATAATATTCCTACCATACCTCATTTTATGAGAGTTTTTAAGTAAAATTTGCTTGTCATCATCAATTTAAACAGCAGAAATGTGTGTCAGGATATCAAAATATCTTCATATCATCACGATATGATTCCACTGAAAGACAATAAACGATCATATTGAATTATCACCCAGCCCTAGCACACTGCCCGTAAAAGGTTTGGGGACACCTTGCCTTTTCTAAATTTTCAAAGTAATATATGATTTTCTCTGTTATTTATTAAATTAAGCAGTGAGGGAAACAATGCCTGCAATGCTTTTGTTAACATAAAATAGCCATTTATTTATACTTTGGATCTATTTATTTAACACACAGCTTCATGTTCATCAAAATGTCTTCTTTGGATTGAAGAGAAGGTTTTTCAGTTTAACTGTTTTAGTGTTATCATCACAAATATTTACATGTAGAATTTTTTTTCCCTCACAGTAAACCTGGTTAGTCGTTAATGGGGTTCATTTATTGCAAACCGACAAAGAAAACATGCTTATTTATTAAACATTTTCAAAATCTAGGTGTCCCCAATCTTTTGATGGGCAGTGTATGTGACTAAAGAAATCTAGGGCAACACTCATCTGCACTGTTATATTTATTTATTTATATCTTTTTTTATTTTCTTTTAAATGTGATTTTAATGCACTTTCCACTTTTCTAATCCTCTTGCACTGTCTTTTCTTTTATCTTTCGCTTTCACTTGATTTGAACTGCACTAGTTTACTTTTTAAGTCTTTTATCTTTTGGTTCTCTTGTCTGTACTTTTTAAATGTACATTTTTTACCTTTACTGTATTTTTGTATTACTCTGTAAAGCACTTTGAATTGCCTCAGTGTATGAATTGTGCTATACAAATAAAGCTGCCTAAATATTTGCTGCTGGGAGGGAGGAGTAGGATGAGGAGTGAGAGGTCTTTCTATGTACTGTAGGTCTGGATGACAAGACTGTATGGTGCAACCTGAGCCAATGGCAGAGAGATATGAGTGTTTTGTAAAACAGTATGAGAGAGGGAGTATATGAGAATATGAGCCTGCAAGGGGACCGAGTGTGTCCATGCTTGTGTGTGTCCTCAAGTGAATGCAAGATTGTGTGTGTGTGTGTGTGAGAGAGAGAGAGAAAGCCTGTAAGTGAACGTGAGACATGAGTGCATGTGTGAGTGCGCCTGAGAGAAAAGTGGGTGTGCATTTTGTTGAAATGAGAAAATAATAGTGTGCGAGGAGCAGAAGCAAAGCTGAAGGGAAAGCAGAAGGGGGGGGGGGGGGGGGGGGGGGGGGACAGAGGCACGTGAGAAATAAAGCGAGAACCTAAAATCCAAATACAGATTAAGAATGAGAAAAAAAGAGAAAGATGTAAAAATACATGAGAAAAGATACTGCGGGAGAAAGAAGAGAAAGAAGAAAAATGTGAAAAGACGTATAGAGCAAGAACAAGGAAAGAGAACGTGACAGAAAGAGAAAGCGATGAGATGAACGAAACGGGAACGTGACAGAAAGCGGATAAGAAAGAGACACAAATAAGCGAGATAAACAGCAAAGAGATAGACGTTTCATACTAATTATGCTTCATTCAACACATTGTGCATCTATTTTATGATTCTATCATGATGCTGAATGTGGGGCCAACAGAGACCAAAATAAACAGCTTCCGAGTTACGCAACATCGCTCTGGAAACAACCCATAAATATTCATATCGCGACTCGGTGTGCGTCTGTCCACAGACTTTAATTGATAGGAAACGTATTTTCCAACGCTAAGATGTGGTTTACAGCGCGTGCGTGTGTGTGTGTGTGTGTGTGTGTGTGTAGGCGTCTGTCTGTGTATGCATGCATCAGTAAGCGCGTGTGGATTGCATGTTTATGTGTATGGGTTTGTGTGCGAATTGTATTTCCCAGGCTGTGACAAGGTTTCTGTGTCTCTGCATACATTTGTGTGTGTAGGGATGGGAGGACATAAGATTTGATCTTTTATCGCGATAAAAACATTCAAGATGATTTTATCTGGGTGAATTTCCATTATCGGGATAATCGTGAATATCCTCACACGAGCGTGAATATGTGTCTTGAAAAAGCTGTCTAGCTCAGTCCTACTGATTTCCTGATTTATGTGAATTGCCACTTCAATCTATCTTGAAAAGCACCAAGGTTTGGCACATCTCACTCTCCAGGCCACAAGTACTGTGTGATGACAGTAAAGTGCCACAGTGTTGTTCAGAGTTTTTTTTTACTAAAATTGGTTCAAAGTAGTACAGTTTGACTCTATGCCACAGTGCCAGTTGGACTTTATTTTATTTAAAGAACAGACTCACACAATGTTGCTATTTTTTATTTATTTATTTATTTATTTATCCTTTATTTTTGCAGGGGGACCTTATAATTTATCATTACCTTATTTAAGATTTTTTTCTTTTGCATTCATTCTGCTGTCCTTGCTGTACCTCTGTCTGTGTGATCTGAAAACAAAACAAGTTATTCATGTACTGTGCATTTACAACACATATCTAATTGAACCATGTGAATGCTTGGATATCAGGTTGATAGGTAGATTCTTTTTATCAATGGATTTTTTTCTCTCATTGTGATTACCTGCTGGGTGTTGGCGAGAGTCTGAATCTGTCCTTGTTTGTTTTTCACTAAAAAGGATGTTCACAAAAAAAAGATATGTGTCCTATGATGCAATAAAAATATTTGTTTCTTAACAAAATGTAAGCTAAAGTGATTCCAGTATGTTTTAGTGCCATTTTTAAGAGTTTTAAGCATATTTTGATAATTATCGGGATAATATCGTGAATCCTAATTATTTTGGCATTTGTTTCATATTGTGACATGAAATTTTCATATCATCCCATGCCTATGTGTGTGGACTACATGTCAGACTCTGTGATGCTTGTGTGTGCACATGCAGGAATGTGTGTGCATTGTATTTCCCTGTGGTGAGGTTTCTGTGTACGCTTGTGAATGCAAGCCTCTGTATGTGACTGTACACAAATGTATTTTGTGTGTGTGTGTGTGTGTGTGTGTGTGTGTGTGTGTGTGTGTGTGTGTGCGTGCACGCCCACGGGGAGTCATGCCTCGTCTGTATGCCACAGTCTACGTGTCTGTGAGTGAGCCTTCCTCTCAGCAACATGCATTTAAATGTGATATTTATGTGTTATTTAGAGGGTGCCGATGTTGGATGACTGGCTAATGCCTTCATGAGTGTTTGTGTGTGTGTTTGTGTGTGTGTGTGTGTGAGGCAAGGCAGCGTGAAATGAGAAGGAATGAGGTTCAGCTGACACCATCAGCTCTAATGGGTGCTGATGCCGCCTTGTGTGTGTGTGTGTGTGTGTGTGTATGTGTAGAAGGTCAGGACGTTGTCACGGAAACACAAACAGCGTCATACAAATTCCACAAATGCGCCGAGCAATTCCGCTGAAAACAGATTCCCACACAAATCTGCATTAGCCATCCTTTGCCCTTTCTCTCGCTCCCTCTACTCCCTACTCTACCCCTCCCTCGCTTTCCCGCCGTCTTTTTCTCATGTCACTCTTCTCCTCGAGCCATTATCAGAGTCACTCTAGCATCGCCGGCAATTCCCTTCGAGTCTCATATAATGTCAAACACGCAATTAAGAGCACGTCAACAGCTGCCTGACTCAATTACCTTGACAAAGACGCGCACGGGCCGGAGCAATCGCGGCCACCACGCCATGCCTCGACTCTCCTATCCTTCCTTCTTCTGTCCGCTCCTCCTCCCCTACCCCGATCACACTGAAGCAAGCGATCGGAAGGAGGGGCCCCACCTCCCCGATCAGCCGTTCCGGTCATGCCTGGCCTCCGGTAATCACTTCCTTATTCTATTAGCCCTCCCGCCCGCCACTGGAATCTCATCTTCGGAGAGGCGCCGTGAAATCCGCGCCGCTCGGTGAAGGGGGCCCGGCGCCTCCCATGGCAACCGGAGGGAAGCAGCGGTTGCCTGGTTGCCCGGCTGCCTGGTGGGGTATCTAAGTGAGGCTTTTTTTTTTTTTTTTTTTTGACGCCGTGGAAACTCGAGAGTCCACGAAGAAACAACAGTGCGGGCTGGGTGCCACGTAGCCATGGTAACAAACAGAGACACACGCGCGCACATACAGGAGACAGCAAGTCAAGTCTTAATTACTTAATTATCCGATTATGCCGGGGGAAGAAAAGACTGCTGGACTATTGGTGATTGGACAGTTTCTGAGTGCAGCGGTGCTTCGACTGCGGAGGGAAATAAAAACATGAAGGCTGTGAAGGATTTTTTTTTTTTTTTTTTTTTTTTTTGAGTCATAAAGCACTCATGCCTTCCAGACATGGCCTGAGTCATCAGGCACACTGCTGGATTCAGATATTTTAAGCACAGACGTTTTTACCTGGCTAACAGACTAGGTTATGTATAGACAATATGAATAAATCATGCTTTTGTGTGGGTGCATTTATGTGTGTGTATGAGGAAAGGAGGAAGGGAGGGGGGAGAAAGCAAGACGGTGAACAGAAATATCACCCACACTAGGACTGGGTATCGTTTAACGATACGATACCAGTACCAATACCAGTACCCTTAAAGTGATACCGATACCAATAGAGTACTTCCTTCGATACCTTTTTTTTTTTAACGTTTTGGTGGCATCTCGGCACGCTGAACTGCCAACTCCGTCACACACACCTCGCTCGACTTCACCTCCACAGACTGTATGGGCTGTAGCTGCTGCGGTAGTCGGCCAATCACACGTCACATTAAATCGAAGAATACAAATACCACACAAATAGTCATTTTTTTCATCAAATGCAGGCATCGCTTGACTGGAGAAGTTTCGATACTACTTGGTACTGGGTTATTTCGGTCGATACCTTAAATAGGTATCGAGTACCGATACCCAGCCCTAACCCACACAACACACAACCATGCGCACGATGGGAGCAAAGCATCTCATCCAAATGCCGGAGCCGTCGCTGGCCGGTCTAGGCTGGACCTGCTGCAGGGGAGACGATCGAACCTCACTTTACACACCGAGCAGACAAAGCTTCACTCTGAGACTGTTATTCGCCACAGCCGTTATTAACCTTTGATCGGGGGTTTTCTCACTCTCCGGGGCTTGCGTGCGGACAATGAAGTGACAAGAATAGTGATGGAGAAATGGGGGATTTTTTTTTTTTTTTTGGTTCTGAAGGAGCGTGGGCAGCGACTCCACAGGGCAGGGCACAAAAACCGGCTACAGTGGCTGGTTTAAATATGCAATCTGCAAATTCACTGTTTTACCAGCCAACTGCATTAAACTTTCACATTTGAGGCATTTAGATGACGCGCTTTTCCAGAAGAATTTACAAGGTACGAGTGCGAGAGTAGAATAAGCTCTAATTCCTAGACCACTAACATTACAAGTAGGGCTGAACGAGTTTGAAAAAATATTATTTTGACTGATATTGAAATTGCGATATGATTTGCGATATTAAGAGGGAATGATAATTTTTACATCATTATTCTCATTTTCATTGAAAAACGATTATGGTGTGATTTTTTTCTTAAGTCTGAGAAGAAGAAGAATATGATGTGTAGGCCAGGACATCTCTGCAGCACCACAATATTTCATTTAAAATGGTATTTTGAGACACATTTCGCCTTGAACAAATATTACGCCTCCTGCGATCTGAAAATTGCAGTAGGCCATATTGCAATTTCGATAAAATTTCAATGAATTGTTCAGTAATTACAAGCAACCAATATTAAAGAGTTCAAGGGTTGGAGCCACAGCAGAGTGATAGGAACAGAAATAAAGATAAGAGCTGTGGAGAAGTGGAAGGGATTTTGTTTTCAGATCTGTTTTTAGAATAGAGAAGCACTTCCAAATGATGGCTGGTTACCTGCCAAAGTGGCTGATAGAGGAGACAGATTCAGCGGCAATTTCTCTACCATGGTGTAGTGATGAGTCTGGGAAGTGAGCGATGAAAGCAGCCATAGTAAACAGTAAGATGAAGTGGAATATGAATGCAAACAAATGCAAATTGTGTGCCCACACACACAAAGACACAAGATTCTACTAAATGACTCCTGTGCTTCCTTTCCCCATCATCCCACAGTTTGGTGCTTGTCTGTGTGAGAGTGGGCCCTGATGGCATTATCCCTGTGGTCCAGCAGTCTGTCATCTCATCACCAATCCTGGCACACAAACAGGTTTTCCTTTAAGTAGCTCCTGCCAATCACTGGCAGGTGTCCAACTGTCATTTGGAAGTTTCTCTCTACTCTTTTAAAAAATAAAAAATAAAAAATAAAAAAAAAGCTTAACATTTAATTAAAAAACTGCTTTATCTGTATTCTACATCAGTGTCAGAGATATGTTCTTTATCAGCTGATTATAACCAGAGCAGAAATTAAGTTCTTTCAGCAGCCACAGCGGCTGGTGGATGTGACATTTCTCTACTTTCACAATTCTCCCAGTCAGGAAGGAAACTATCAGGAGCTGGCCACCTTTGCTATTTCACCAGCAAACTACATTTTAGAGTAGCAAAAGCCCTCCAAATGTCTGGTTACCTGCCAAAGAACACAAAGTAGACAAATATACCAGAATTTGGCTGGTGGCAACTCACCACAATGGTTACCTGCCAATGTAGCTGGTAGAAGAGATAAAAGCACCAGCCATGGGTAAAATTTACCAGCCTTGGGATGGTGGATGGTGGTAATGTATCCCTTTGGCTCCATTTGAATTAGAACATGTCCTGAGAGGCATATTCAAACCTGAGATGACTAATTAGCTTAGCCTACATATTGTGTTAAATCAACATTATAAATTGTGATGTCTTAAAAAGGAGATTCAACCAAACCTGCAATCACATTTCAAAATTCCACATACAATCCTATGATATTCCAGAATTGCCTTTCCGGTCGGATTTTACATTAAAAACTGTAGATGTTTCATATAGGTGCAGTCAAATAACCTACAATTTCCATAAAAAAAAATCTCAGGCAATGCAATTTGGTGACATCATAGCAATGATATTTCTTTCATATTGATATCATACCTCAAAATTACTACTTTCTCAGAATAACAAACCATAAGTTGATTTCAGGGGAATTCAAATTCAAGAAGGAACTGAAGGGAAATCAGTAAGAAGTCGAGTTGAGGGCGTCCTGGACCTTTGCCGCATGACATCCCTCTCTCTCTCTCCCAGTCTCTTCTGTCTCTATAGACTTTTAACTGTCTAATAAAGGCAACAATGCCCCAAAAATAATCTTAAGAAGTCAGAGTTGAGGCTGTCAAACCAGAATTAAGGTGCTTAGGCTGGGTTAACCATCTTTTCCCCCAAGTTCAAAACCTTTTGGTCCCTCATGGGCAAGCCAGTGAGAGAGAATGACAACAGGTGAGTTTACAAAAGCATCCCCCTCGATTTAGGCTTGCGATGAATAATTTAAGTCGGCAAAACACCTGCCCATCACACAGGTGCAAGTCTCCTCGACGGCCCCATAGAAAGCCGCTTCAACCACTGACCTCCCGCTACACTTAAAATCTCCCGCTCAACAGCTTTAAATATGTCTCACTAGCTAAGAAGTCATAGCATCTCTCTAGCTCTCTCTCTCGTTCACCGGTCACATACCCCACCCTCCTGCCCCCACCACCCTCATTACATCAGGGCCTTCACGACTGCAGCTCGCCGCTTGATCCTGTTTACTCTTCCGAATCAGTTGTTTGCTGGGTGGGGGAAAAAAATAAAAAAAATAAAAAAAATCAGGGCACCGGCTCCACGCATTTACAACCATTTCTGCTCTTAAAAAGGAGAATATATGAATACCAACTAGTCGCGGGGAGGGACGTTTTTAAAATGCTGAGAGGTGCTCTGCAGACTAATCGGTGGCCACTTCTCAGCAGACAGCGATGGAAATTAGGGCGGGGAGAAAAGACGCAAATACGTCATGTGATGAGCGGCGAAGGCTGAAAATGTGTGGTTTTAAAAATCTGTGGCCTGCGTCCATTTGGAGATGAGTGAGTTATGACTGCATTAAGTAGTAATGGGCTCCTTTCACACCGAGCCTACACAACCAGTGCAGGTTGACTGCTCTGATCTCCAGTCCGCAGCCATTGTACAGGTCCCACTTTTAAGTGCTTGATGACTGAACTACTCCTACACTGTGGCTCCATTCCTGAGAGGAAGCACTTGGAGAAAACAAATAAATAAATACAACGATTTACTGTCTTTTTCATTGCTAAAAGTTACAATGAATGCAGTTTTGTATTACAATATACCGATTTGATTTCAATATCAAGCGCTGTTGGTGCCAAAAGACACATCACAACACAATTTGTGTAGGTGAAATATAATCCTACACAACAATCCTACACAAACAAAACAGCCTACATTACTGTTTTGCCCAGGCTTTACTGCAAAAGACTGCCACACAGAATCCATCTCTTATGAAAAATATGTCATCTTTCATAATAAAAAAAAACAAACAAACACAAAGATAGAAATAGAAGTCACGTTGCTATAAAAGCATACTTCTCAACTCAACACATGAAAGACAAAAGAACATAAAATAAGGTGAAACTAATTAGGCTCTACTATATAAAATTCAAGAATGAATTGCCTGCAGTACTAATGCAGGATAGATGCAGGATCAATGCATGAGGCTGGACTACTACAAAGAATACCACTGTATACAGTACTAATGCAGGATAAATGCATGAAGCTGGACTACTACAAAGAATACCACTGTATGCAGTACTAATGCAGGATAAATGCATGAAGCTGGACTACTACAAAGAATACCACTGTATGCAGTACTAATGCAGGATAAATGCATGAAGCTGGACTACTACAAAGGCTACCATTTTATACACTACTAATGCAGGATAAATGCATGAAGCTGGACTTCTACAAAGGCTATTGTGGGCTATTCAAGTCCAGAATCTCTCCCTCTCTCCTCCTCCTCCTCCTCCTCCTCCTCCTCCTCTTTCCTCTAAACCGTTTCCCTCTGAAGCTCCACAGTCCGGCTCCGACATGCTAGCCCAGAGTGTCTTGTTTGCTTTCTTGTCAAACAACTCTCAGCCAGAGAGCTCTCATGGGAACAATCCCCTCCTGGTATCAAGTGATGCAGACAAGTCGGCCTGCCGCTAGCCCATAAACACCGTAAATGGAGAGAGAGGAGGCCCATCTTGGGGGGTCTTGGAGGCGGCAGAACGTTTGTTTTCCCTCGACCTGTACTATCAAGGCAGCATCCCGTCCCGCTTTTCCCATGACCCACTTGGCTTAAATGGAGGCCATATTGGTGTATCTGTAACGGCACTCCCGAGCTTTACTACAGTGTGTAATAACATCCTCTCTCTTATTCTCTCAGCTCTCTCTCTCGAGCCTCACAACCCCCCCCCCCCCCCCCCCGCCTCTAGCTATAACCTCTCAGTGACACACACTCCCTCTCTCTCTCCCCCTTTCTCTCTCTCACACACACACACACACACACTCGTAACACCCTTTCTCTCTTGGCTCACTTTTCCTCTCTCCCCCTATTCTTCCTCTTGATTCTCTCTCCACCGACTCCCCCCCGTCTTTACATATCCTCCCGGTGACTCTCTCCCTTTCCTCTTCCCTTTTCTCCGTTTATCCAATTCTTGTCGCTGTCCCCCAACTGATTGTTTCTCCCCTTATTCAGTTATTTTCCTGGCATGGCTGTTTATCAGGAACAATACTGCCAGAGCCGTTTACAAAATGTACATTTTCAAAACCCATAGACAGTTTGAAACCATGTTGAGCAGAATTATTTGCCTTGAAAACGTGTGCTATAGAATAGTCACCAATGTCGATAACTTAACTCTTTGGTTTGAAAATAGGATACCAATATCTATAATAGAAAACGACTCCAAAATAAGACATTGAGTCATATGTGGGCTTATCAGACACTGTAGACGTTTTTGCTCGTCATTTCCGTCTCTCTCTCTCTCTCTCTCTCACGTATGCACGCACATGCATACATAACCCATCCATCTTTCTCCCTCTCCCTATCTGTTGACCCTTTGTTCCAGGTGGCCACCTGAGCCCTGACCGCCCTCAGGATGTATGCCTGTTCACATCCAGCTTTCTGACCTATATCCCGGCTGGCTGACTAATACCCTCACGCCGCGGACCGGAGTCCATCTCCGGCGGCAAGCGCGGGCCGGCCATAAAACAAATAAACACAATACAATATAATACTCCCATTTCCCTATCCTTGTCCTGTCAAAATCCCTACCGCTCTGTTTGAGTCGGTGAAAGATCTGGCAATGTGCAGAAGCAATTTCCTCAACCATAAAGGCCAATTTCCTTCAGTATGCCGTACTTTTGCTCTTTATAGTCCACTAAAAGTCTAGCTCTGTTGTCTGGTGGACCAGTCTGGAGGGGGTAACAGAGGGGAGGATGAGGACTAAACTGAACTCCATCCTCGACCAGTGGTTCTCAACGTGGGGTCCGGGGACCATCAGGGGTCCTTGAGGGGGTTCCAGGGGGTCCCCAGCAAATTGATGACTTGTTAAACTTCAGCATTATTTCATTTACAAGAAGTTAACACAATTAGAGAATGTAGAAGAATGACTGTTTTGATCATACTTTCTATGTTATCTCTCTACCTACAATACAGATAGTCATGGAATTCTGGATAAAATCATATCTAACAGTAAAAATATTCTCCGATTTGGGTTTGAGAGATGAAATCTTATCAAATGGGGTCCGTGTCCCCCAATTTGTTTGCACTGGTTTCTGATCTGTACATATTTCAGTGCTTTCTGTGTTTGCACGCGTGGCACGTTTTTACATGCGTATGCTACCTCCATAGTTTTTGTTTACATTCCATTTTTTTGTTTTTATTCAATTTTATTGTATACCATAACGTTTTTGCTGTTGGAACAACACAATTTCCCCACGGGGATCATTAAATTTTCATCTCATCTTGTTACAGCAGCGCAGATAATCATGTAATCATATTGCAATCCCACAGTTTCCACAATTATCATAAGCTTTAGCAATACAGGAACATATACAATACTGTGCAAAAGTCTTAGGCACTCTAGATTTTTTATATAAATTTCTTAGAAGTCTCAGATGTTTATTTGTTTTCTGCATTAGTGTGTCAGTAGACTTTTGTTTATTGTAAATTTTTGATATTCAGAAACTTTTCATTTCATTAGTTTTGAAAGCATCTTCGCTTTATGGATTTCTTTGACATATGCCTAAGACTTTTGCACAGTACTGTAATTTGACTGTCATTTAGAATGCCCACTATAGGTGAAAACAGTCAAGACATTGATATAAGTTGCAAGCAGTGCAACAAAACAGCTTTGTTCCCAAAATCATCAAGAAAATGACTGACTAATAATCATCATCACAATATCAAGCCAAAATCATGCAGCCCTACCCACCATGTTATTCCCATTGATTCTGTCCTAGTTTTGACCAATTCCTATCACACAGGCATTCTCATGCATTTCCATTGCCTCAAAATGTTTCCCATGAGTCATCACGTTGAGAGAAAATCACTGTAGCAATAGAGATCCCATTTCCCATCCCCAGGCCAATCATAAATCCACCAACTGGCGTGTTACAGCGAGGGTACAGGGCGCATTTATTACCAGCCCCGGGTTGGCTCTGATACAGTATGTGTGTGTGGCGGCGCTGGTGACGGAGGGGGGTCAATTCGCCTCTCAATTCAGCGGGGCTTATTTGAAATTCAAGCCATGGAAACCGGAGGGCCAATTCTTGATTCGGTGGAGTATCTCACTTTGATCCCATTTCCTGAACTGACAGGGAGCCATTATGGAGCAGGGCTTCAGCGCCAGTGTTTGGCAGGGATGGGATTTGGTTTTAAGCGGTGTAGTTAAAGTACCATGGCCACATCGTCTCTGATGACTGAGAACGTGTCTCTCTCTCTCTCTCTCTCTCTCTCTCTCTGTCACTCTGGTTTTCTTGCTCTCTCGGTTTCCCTCTTGTGCTTTGTGTTTCTCGCTTTCCATCTTGCACTGCGTTTCTCTCAGTCTCTCTCTCTAGCGCTGCGTTTCTCTCTTTCTCTCTCGGCCTCGATATTTCCCTCCGTCTCTCTCTCTCTCTCTCTCTCTCTCTCGCACAGCGTTCACTCTCCTTGTCCCTCCCCCTCGTCGCTCTGTCACTGAAAAACTATTGTGCTCAGGCAAACCGAGGCAAACGAGTGCCTCTCTCCCCTTTTGTCTCCGGCTCTCGAGAGGTCTCGTCGCCACTGCAGCACTCCTGAGGGATGACAAACGGGAGAACGCACTCCCAACGGGTGAGACACACTCCCAACGGGCGCTGCCGACTTGTGTCACACACATTCTCTCTCTCTCTCTCTCACACACACACACCGGAGGGTAGCACCCAAGATGACACTCGCTCGTCCTCCCCACGTAATGAGCGGCTCCCGGAGACAGCCATCCATTTCTCTCCCCCTCCTTCCCTCCATCCCTGAGGGGTTGTAAGCTAATCAGTGGCCAGTAATGGGGCCCTGATTCCTTTGCCAGAGCTGCAGCGTTCACCATTTACGACTGTAAGAGGCCAGCAGCCCACAGCTGTGTGCCGAGTCTGATTGCTCAATGCGTACGAGCATTAGTGGGGAGGCTCTGACGACGGTTTTATGAAAGCGAGTTGGGGAAAGAAAGAAACAAAAAAAAAAAGTTCCCAAATTCAGGTATCAAATTCAAGGACTTTTCACTGACTTTCAACGTCTTGTTTGGTGAAACTCAAGGCTTCAGAATTGGTGTTTTGGGATAAGACATGTCATTGGTCAAAATCACGGAGGCCTCATTTTTTACTCGTGATCTTATCAAGCCAAGAAATCCTGGTGAAATCCTTCATTTTAAAATCTCCATCACAGGAGTTTTCCTCAGGATGTGAAGTGTTGATCCAAGGACAGGGAGAGGTTGAGAGACCTGAGGCATATTGATGAATTTGGGGGCAATATTCACATTTTTTGGATGGTGAGGTTTTTGACCAAGAGGAGAATCTATGATGGCAATATTCAAATTTTTTGGATGGTGAGGTTTTTGACCAAGAGGAGAATCTATGATTCTCGTCTGCCTTAGGCAGTGAGATCTGACGTAAATATCAGTAGACTAGAATCAGGAAGGACAGGGGAAAAGAAAATTACAGAAAAACATATGGGTTCACTCACAATGTGCATCTAAAAGTGGGAGTATTTGTTGTATTTGTTGTGTTCTTTCATCTTTCTATCTCATTTGATTTGAACTGCACTAGTTTACTTTTAAGTCTTTTATCTTTTGTATCTCTTGTCTGTACTTTTGCACTTTTTAATTGTAAATCTTTTACCTTTACTGTATTTTTATCACCCTGTAAAGCACTTTGAATTGCCCCAGTGTATGAAATGTGCTATACAAATAAAGCTGCCTTGCCTTGCCTTTTAAAAATTCAAGTACTTTAAAGGCCACCTATTCATTTTCAAAAACTTTTAAAAGGCCTCAATGCATCCCCTTAATTTCTCAAATCCAGATACTTTCAAAGATTTTCAAGGCCAATGGGAAGTAGTAATAATTATGCTTAAACATTATTTTTGTCAGTGCAGCAGTATATTTTTAATGAAAAATAATAAAAAAAAAAAAAAAAATACATTTTTGAAAGCAAGGTCAGGCAGAGGTTGAGTAGAAAGGACAGTAGCAGCTTCAAATATATCTGTGGGTTTAGACTTTTCATGGGCAATAATGGCGAAACAGGAAAAAAAAAAATATATACTGGTTTTATCCTTTAAGTTATCTACTACCCTTTAAAAAGTACCATCATTTGTTTTAGTTTTGTGCCATCAAGCACTTTCTATGACTAGGTTTCACTTTTTTCACCTAGTGGTTATGTAATCACGGACACTGAGCCATGTACTTCCCGACTACAAACAGAACTACACAGATCCTAATTCCCATTGACTCTCTTCATTATATCTTTGACTGGGAAGCTAGAGAGTAGTTTTCCATCAAGGGCTAATAAATGGCTGCATTATATTTTTTTGTGTTAATTCATGGGATGGATCTCTTCTTTTTCTTTTTTTACTGTGACTGACATCTGATACTGTGTCTGGTGTGTGGAGAATGTGGCACGATCTTATGACTAACCACAGATAATGAATTGTGACAAGCCAACACTACAGCACCATCAATGGGAAAATGAATCAGTTACTAGAAAAGTTGACCTTTTGGAGATATGCTGCTGCAGTACTGACATTTTAAGGCCAGGTTTGCTATATTCATTCTCCACTTTATCATTTCTATTTATAAAGCAATTAATATAAATAAACCGAAATATACAGGTGGCGTTTATTAAACTGTGTCTGCGTTTTTAGCACTTATGTGCCAATAAACCAAGCCTTGCCTGTTGTATTCTTTGTTTTTCTGCATTCAAATAAAAAATGAACTATACAGTACGGGTCATGCTTGCTGTCATCATAATAAATCAACTAAAATAAAGAAAGCCGTGCTTGCTGTTTAAGTATAATGTCAAAACCAAAGATTCATTATTAAAAGATAATTCAGCTCATTCGCCGACTTTTTCTCGGTGGGATTTTCACAGCATTTCCCAGAAGTTTTATATATACTCTATATATATATACATGCAGTACTGTGCAAAAGTCTTAGGCATATGTCAAAGATATCCATAAAGCAAAGATGCTTTCAAAACTAATGAAATGAAAAGTTTCTGAATATCAAAAATTTACAATAAACAGCAGTCTACTGACACACTAATGCAGAAAACAAATTAACATCTAAGACTTATAAGAAATTTATATAAAAAAATCTAGGGTGCCTAAGACTTTTGCACAGTACTGTATATCTGCAGCCCCCTTTTGCCATGCGTGCCAGGTGATATCCTCTGAGGCACTGTTGTGCTGCTGTGCTGTGCGGCACCGATGGGCGCCTCGCTGCTGCCAGCGGTGTTCACCCTCCAACTGACTGGAGCTCTGACTTAATTAGCAGAAGCTGCAGGCAGTGTGGGACCTGTGGTGGACCTGGCAGCCACACACACATACACACATACACACACAGACAGGTATATGCGTGCACACAGGTACATGCACACGAGTACGCTCAAATGCACTGCAGCCAGGATCTCTACAATACTGATTCGATGTTTGCTGCCCGCCAGGTAAATTTACAGTTTTAGATTCATTTCGGGGTCTGTGAGGTGCTAAGCTGGTGTTCAAACCTGGTATTTCTTGTCAAAGCAGTTTACAAAACATAGAAATTTAATCTTGTCAAGCACTGAAGGCATGTTGGTAAACTGCAACGTCCATAATTCATTGCACCTATTATGCAGCACATACAACATCGAGTCCATCTTGATTTGAGTAAACTGAATAGATGATTAAAGAACATTTCAAGAGAAAACCACGTTACATTACAAAGGAATAAATTCTGAGCATTAGCGTCTTATTTTACCCACCATCCCCCAATTTTTGCTGATGGTGCTGAAAAAGGGCCGACAGTGTGTGTGTGTGTGTATGTGTGTGTGTGTTCACATTAATGCAGCGAGGACATAAATTCCCCCACGAGAACGGAAAACCTAGACAAGTTCTACTGTTTCAGATGTGTGTTTATGTGTACAAATATATACAGTATACTTGGGTGCATACGTGTGCATGCTTGTGTGTGTGTGTGTTGTGAGTGGGATGGGAAATTGCCACTGGCTCCCAATGAAATGAAATGCCTCTGTGGCTCTAAATATCATTTTATGAGTTGATAATGTCATAACTCATTTTACCTGACAAATTATGTATTTTTTGTGTTTTATGTGAAGCACATTGAATTTGGCTTGTGTATGAAATGTGCTATATAAATAAAGTTTGCCTTGCCTTTAGAAGGTAACCAGAACTCATTTGAAGGTACTACTCCAGTCTAAAAACTAGAAGGGCACTCAGAGAGCACAGACCTCCACCAAGGCCAATAGTCCAGTCTGCCATGATATGCAAATTTCATGAGTCGGATCCGGATCCGCTCCAAAATTTAATGAGTTCTTCCTTGGCCCATGCTACACCCTTCCACAAAGTTTCATGAAAATTAGCCTAGCCCAGTAGTTTTTCTGCAATCCTGCTAACAGACAAACAAACTGCACCGAAAACATAACCTCCTTGGCAGAGGTAATCACAGTTGGTTAGTAAACTGGTGAAAGTGGCTGGATAATATTGGTATTTAGCCAAAGCCAAAGTGCCAAAGTAGCCAAAGTGCCCAGTGGACAAAAGAAAGTTTGTTTCCTTCCGAGATGGCGATGGTTTTAAAGCGGAGAGACATCCTGTCTCCATGGGTCAGGAGTGAAAGCCGATGCCCTGCTGTTCCCATACAGAATAATACATTATTAATACAATAATGCTGAAGCCACAACATTACAGTAGCCTATATTTACCTAAAAAAAAAGGTATATGAATCTCAACAATGTCTTTACCAGAGAGAGATACCTGGAAAGACACACACACTTTATTACCAGGTCGAGAAAGAGACTTTGTTGTCCTCCGCCTCATTGACTGGTAAAGCTCAAAATTTGCGAGGTACTTTTACTAATTGAGCAGTCAGCGCTAATTTTGAGAACAGAAATCCAGCTTTGTCTGGTAGAGCAAATTCATTTGACGAAGCACATCGGTTATTAAAATCAAAGCTTTGTCGGTTGTTCTCCAAGAGCAGCTTCTCTTCATTCCTTCGGTCCTTTCTGACTCATGCACCTTGGAGGAGCTGCACGGAGCGAGGCACGCTCTCCCTCACCTCTACGACTACTGTCTCGCCGTCCTTGAGCAAGGCACTTAACCCGAAGTTTCCTGAAATGAAGCAGGGCAGCGCTGAAAAAGAGCATGCGTGCCCAGTCAACCTTCCTGGATAATGAGAGCTTTAAAACAAAAGCCTGTTTTGCCTTTGCCTAAAAACCATCAGCGGCACCATCACAACTCGTTTTCTAGTAATTATGCTGTACTTGCGAGGGCCTCTGGAACTCAAGCATACGTAAAAAGCCTGGTTCACACACACACACACACACACACACTCTCTCTCTCTCACACACACACACACAGAGAGAGCTCTCCAGCCAGTCTGAGAGGCTGCAGCTGTGTTCTACAGGGGGAACAACATTATGATCAGATGAGGAAGATGGAAACAAAACGAGAGAGAGCGCAACGGGAAATGAGACACAGAGAGCGGATCTGATAAAAAGCAGCAGAGTGTTAATGAAGAGATTATGTACGATGGAGTCCACTCAGTGCTCTGCATGCTGTTCACACTAATACCAACTGTACTAGATGAAACCTCTTGACAACAGACAACACATGAATTAGGATGAGTGTTAGAGAGATTACTATGAAAAGGGATCTGAAAGATGAGTTTGCAGATTGTGGGGATTTTTTTTTCCCCAGTGAGACGAATCTTGCCAAGGTGTCCCTTTCAATATCTAGCTACTGCGTTAATTCAATGTTCATAAGGGGCGTAACAAGAGGGAATCTATAGCTGATAGGCTGCCATGCAATACCACTATGTTTTCCGGGCCTGGTGAAACCCTGCTACTACACTGGTTATGTTTAGGCTAAACCAACTTCCAAGCTGTCCACCAAGGACTTTACTCTGTGGAACCAGTTTCACTCCAAAACGAGATGCCCGCCATTTGAAAAAAGTGGCACCTACACCTACTGACATGAAATCAAACCCAATTAAAGTGGTAGCGGCTGTGATTCAGAATGAATGTTGATTTTACATTAAAATTAGTGTCTAATGCAGCTTCAACATGGTCATTATGTGAATTTGTGCGTTGTGGTCCTTTGTGCGGACTCTCAGATCGTTAGACCTCATGGAACAGCACCTAATGGAAAGACTGTCAGTGTGTCTGATTGCATTAAGTGACCTGGTCCGGATGGTCACTTGAAACATTTTCGTATTTAAATGTTTCAACTGCAAGTAAGAGACAGTTTGCTGGGATTTGTTTGCACGGTTTGAGTCAATCCAAACAACTTTACAGCACTCGAATCAACACGCTGACAGCTGTCCACAAGTCAGAAAGTAACAGCTGTGAGATGAACACCTGGGTTTGTGTTTAGGAAGAGGGGAACGTGCGGTGGACAGTTTCGGTGGTTAGAATCCTCGACCCGAAAGCCAAAAAGCAGTTTCTGAATAAACTGCTGTGATTATAGTCGCACCAAATACCACTTCTGCAAAATATAATCAAACAGTAGAACTTCACATATCCAAACTGAACCACTAACCACCACCATGAGCGAAAACCTGGTAAATTTTGGCTGGAGCTGAGTCCTAGAATTTAGTCCTACCAGGCACTTTGGCAAGCAACCAGGCATCATTTGGAGAACCAATTCTGTTCGAAAAATCTACAGTAGTTGGCAGGTTAAACAGCAAAAAAAGCCAATAAAGTTTGGGATTTACCAGCAGGAAACACATTAGTTCTCTGTCCAATGATGTGAACTATACTGAACAAAAATATAAACGCAACACTTTTGTTTTTGCTCCCATTTTTCATGAGTTGAAATAAAAGACCCCAAGACTTTTTCTATGCGCACAAAAGGCTTATTTCTCTCAAATTTTGTTCACAAATTTGTTTAAATCCGTGCATAGAGAAAGTCTTAGATCTTTTATTTCAACTCATGAAAAATGGGAGCAAAACTAAAAGTGTTTCGTTTATATATTTTTGTTCAGTGTACAAACATGGATATGCCCTCACATGCACATAAGATTACCTCACTGACCTCACTTCCTCAGCTGAAAGCACAGAACGCTACACTGACTCCTATGAAAAACAGATCAAATGGCATTTTCTAGTTCGTGAGTTGGACATAATCAGTGTACTGACCACAAAAACACAATCTACGTTGTACCAACAGCATTTCAACTATATAGATATTACTGAGCTGGTAAGCAATTTGTATTTTACATATTATTGCCTCGAGTCATAACATGTAAACGTCGTAGCGTGAGCCACACTAGCGTTGTAGTGAACAGGCATATCAGCTGCACCTTTATCTGCACAAGTTCAACATGATGTATTATGTTAGTCAAGGCAGCAGTATGTCTCGGAGCTGTTTTTAATGTATTTCTGAAAATAACGTGAGCCTTTTGACTTCCAGGAGGTCGGGCAAACCTGCTGCAGAACACACAGTAGGAGCTTCTGGCTGTGACAAATACATGGGTGGATTTTCATGGGCATTAATAGCAATAGAAAATAACTAAAATTGCACTGGTGTTATCCTTTAAGGCCCTACTTTACAGTTGGATCTCGATACATTTAGCCCACTAGCCAAGCTGTCAATGTAAAATTCAAAAAGGCTCAACGTTGGTGACGGATTTCTTGAAAAGCCCCTTTTAAGCAGTTGAGTCACACACACACCTCTCCATCTGCTCTGAACAAGAAAGGCTGATATTAAATTTACTTCTTTTTTTTACATCTACAGTCCAATATGGATGGTTTCATGAGCAGTAGCGCCTAGGGATTCTTTCTAGGTTGTGTTACAGTGCTACCATGATACGTGTGCTTGTGTGTGATCGGGCGAGGTGCACATACAAGCTGGTGCTCCTTTATTAGCACTGAGGTTTAGTGGACTGGTTCTTACACACACACACACACACAAACACACACACACTCACACACCAATGCACCCACCTAGATTTATCATGTGGGCGACAGGAGAACGAAGCGTGGAGACACAGAAATGATATCAAAGATCACACTAAATATGATAAATAAGTATACTTTGATGTCAGCCCCAGCCTTAACCATGATCCAGGGGCTGTGACGCCTAACTTAGATTTATGGCAGTATTAGAGCGCAGGCTCTAAGTTATGTCCCTACAACACTAACCATAACTGGCAAGGCAATAAGTGGTGAAACCAGGTTACCTGCAGCCATGGCAGTAAACTCCATTATGGAGAGGGATGCAGTGTGAGGAGGTTGTGGTTTGCAAATACATTTACCCTGTAGCTTTGGCTGTACATGAATATAAAATAACATGAGCCTTTTAGCAGACGCTTTTATCCAAAGAGGCTTACAACACAACATCATGTTTACACTTGAAGCATGGGTCACCCCAGGAGGAAATCAAACCTCTAACCGAGACTGTGTCGGTGTGATGCTCCATCCACTGAGCTACAGAACCAGGTATTGCATCGTACCTCATATTAAGTGCTGCCCGCAAAGTAGTAGGGCTGGGAAATATGGTCAAAACATGATATATTTTTTCATATTGATCGATATCAATAATAATCACAATATTTAAGGGAATGATAATTTTTACATAATTATTCTCATTTTCCATTGAAAAACGTATTAAAATGATTATGGTGTGATTTTTGTGGGGATCTGTACCAAACAAAAACGTTTTCTTAAGTCTGTAGAATATGATGTGTAGGCCAGGACATCTCTGCAGCACCACAATATTTCATTTAAAATGATATTTTGACACACATTTCGCCTTTAACAAATATTGCGCCTGCTGTGATTTGAAAACTGCAGTAGGCCATATTGTGATTTCGATAAAATTTTGATTAATTGTTCAGCCCTAGTCTCATGTTACGTTGATGGTTTCGGAAAGGCAAACTCCAACACTATCAG
Organism: Centroberyx affinis; assembly: GCF_046629955.1. Lineage (NCBI taxonomy): Eukaryota > Metazoa > Chordata > Actinopteri > Beryciformes > Berycidae > Centroberyx > Centroberyx affinis. The sequence goes on from NW_027279905.1 coordinate 140,975, forward strand.
CAATGAAAAGTGAATGTTTTACCACAAACAGTCTATCACATGAGTATTCTCCTTGGCACTAAGCCCTGAAGAAACCAGAAATTAATTAGGCTACAGTTTAAAATATTATATGATTTATTATCGTAGCCAACTGGTTAAAATACATGCAAACATTTGATGGCTTTACATTCCAATTGCCTCATTTAAGGCAATAGAAGTCAGCCTATAACACAGGTTCTTTGTATTAGTCAACAAAAATAGGCATTGAAGTAAAACAAAGGGGAGAAATCAGCTTTCACATCGAAAAGCCTTGGATTCAAACACCTCTCTCATGGTCTCATGGTTTGCATATCATGGTTATTGTGGCAAATTTTACTGTGATGATTATTGAGATCGTTTTATCGCCCAGCTCTATGAAGTAGTATGCAGTAGAGACAAAAAGCTATCGCTGAGGTGAAATCAACTCCTGTTGTCAAGAGTGATGCCACCCACAACTGCTCCACTTCTCCTTTTTGCAGGTGCTCACCTTCAAACTGTTCACTGATAGTGTAAAACTGCCTACTAAACTGCTGTTTGCTTTTACCCAAAATCTTCTTGGAACATTTTTTCCAGTATCAAACTTCAAATTGCTCAAAGCCAGTTCTCTCAAATTGCCCATTTAATAGCACATGGTCTGGGCTTTCACAGAGAGCCTTCCGCCCCAACCACAGCTGGGTGTTGTGTGTCCTGTGGGCAGAAACCACATGATGTAAGGGGTTAGACATGTGGGCAAAGGCAGAGTCACACCTTTGTACAAAGGTGCCTGGCAGAATAAGTTAAAGGTTCAGGGGAGGGCATGCTCTTTACAGATGGCCCTCTCCCTCTATCTCAGACCACAGCAGTCCACCCTCTCCAGTATCTTAATAGTTTTCAGACAGCATATTAGTGAAAAGACAGGAAAGCGAACAGAGGGAAGTATTACAGCATGCATGAGCCATTCATACCCATGCAGCTGCCCAGACAAGTCCACTCAGCCACTGGAAGACCCATTTGCTAGATGATCTGATATTTACTGGACCGTGGGGCCAAATAACCATTCAGAAAACAGGATATCACAATATTGACTGGAGCAATTTCCAAATCACAAGAGGCTGCAATTTTTTTCTCAGACGGAAAGGGGTTCCAGACAGCATCGTAAACAAGGTATTTCAGTGCTGTGCACAATCTCTACCCTACAAATGAAGTTGCACATCAGAGAAAACCCTTTATAACCCATTTATTTATTTTATCTAACCAGATGAGTCCCATTGAAATCGAAATCTCTTTTTCAAGGGAGTCCTTGAATCCATTATATTGAAACTGAGAAAATCCTAAGCATATTTTCAAGTGCTGGTGAAAGAATTCACATAGAAAAAGCTATGTCCTCAAGTAACACACACACATAGTATGTCTTTCGCTCAATATTGCGTAGCAATAATTACCGAGTATCCACTAGCCACCAACCAAACACTGTTGGTTCATGTTGGTGGTAGCTGACAAGTCTGTCAAATCTACTGGCCACTTTGGCAGGTAGCCAACACGCATGCAATCATTCTATACTTTTCACAGTGTTTTTGTATACTGTGAACTTGGGCTATGTCTTATATATATACACACTACTAACCAGAGAAAAAGATGTTTTGCTCTTTAGCAGTGTCAGAAGGATTTTGGATGTGTACGATTGTGGATGTTGTGTGTTTTGACAATCGAGGGAATCTTAAATGAGTGAGGTGTTGTATGGGATCATGGACACGCCTCCAACACAGCTGTGGACTGTTATGCAATCATGGGCTGTATTTAAGCACTAATGTCACTTTACAATTGATATGTCTTGAAAAAGGTCCTTGTGACCGAAACGTTGACTCTTTTTAAATAAATCAATGCAGAGGTGATAAGTGTGTGCGGGAACTGACTTTTTTTCTTTGGAACCCCACTTTGGCAGGTAGCCAACACGCATGCAATCATTCTATACTTTTCTAAAAATAGACAGGATATCAGAATACAGATATTCATTCCTCTGTGGTCAGAAGAATACAACAAAACCAGCTGCGCCAAGTACAGGATTCAGGCTTGCCACTTAAGCAGTGAAATCAGGCTCTGGACAGCGACTAGGCCATGCTTCTGAAAAATTAGGCCAACTGCAAATGTATAACGAAAGCAGCAGACAAAATGTTTATTGACACACACTTGCCTTGGTCACAAGTTAACTGGTAGCCTAGATCAGTGGTTCACACCCTGGGGTCCGGGGACCACTAGGGGTCCTTGAGGGAGTTCAAGGGGGTCCCCAGCAAATTAATGGATTGTGAAACGTCACCATTAGCCTATTTCGTTTACAAGAAGTTAACACAATTAGAGAATGTAGAAGAATGACTGTTTTGATCATAGTTTCATTATCTCTCTACCTACAATACAGATAGTCATGGAATTCTGGACAAAATCATATCTAAAAATAAAAAATATTCTCAAATTTGGGTGCGAGAAACAAAATCTCATCAAATGGGGGTCTGTGGCCCTATGTGGACTAAATTAAGGTCCTTGATATGAAAAAGGTTGAGAATCACTGGCCTAGATGCCTATACAGTAGATGTGGAAGCCTAGAAGTCTATGCATGCTTTTGTTTTCTTAATGTGCTGTGCTGCAAGACAAGCTGCCTGATTACAATCAAAATTTCCAAGTCCATACTTATGACTAAATAGCATGCATGATATCCACGTGTCTGATCATATGATGAGAGAGATTTTGAATGGTTTCCTTCCGCCTTTTCTATACACCGCCTAGGGCTATTCTATTGCTGAAATGTCACTGCCTTTGTCAACACATCCACTTGCCCTTTCTCAAACGGAGAGTATTGCTACTGGCTAGTCCTATACTGCGAGACCAAAAAAGGATCATTAATGGCCTCACAGGTGATTTCTTCTAGCGTAATGGACTGCCATCCAAAGGTTTTCCATTTCTATTCAGCTTTTAAGTGGTCTACCTGGAGTCTGCCGACCATGAAAGAAAATATGCAATATGCTCTTCATCCATTTATCCTATGTCCATCCAGCATTAGTAATGCAGACGATATCCTTAGATATCCTTAGATGTACACTATTCTAATTTCGTTGCACAAATCTCCACTGTCTGTCAAGCAACTGGTTACCAAACCATTTCTTGCAACATCTGACAGCCAAAAAGAGAGCAAAACTAGGTTTTTCCCCAAACAATTCCTTCTTGGGGACGGAACCAAAATGCAGCAGTAGTTCAGTAAGCATCAGGTAAAAAGTGGAACTTCTGTAACAGCTACATCTGTATGCAAATTAAACCTTTGATTGAATAAGGCCTTTGAATAAGTGCCAGTACTGAATGGATTCTATAATCTTGTCTGCCGTGACCCCTCAATCACACTTAATGCATCAATTAAGGTGCTCTACTATGGACGTTCATTCTTTTCAAATGATAGAACCAATTACTGCTGGGTTAGGGTTCCATTGCAGATGTATTAGATGTACTGCAATCAAGTGTTGCATGTAGCCTATTGGATTTATTCTACTTATGCGTTGATTATTCATGCGTAAACTAAACCGAATCTTACTTACTGCTCACGCTCTCATGTTTTTGTGATAAAAACATTTAATCAGTGAATCAAAGTTGCAATGAAAATGTATGTCTAAAATGTATGTCTAAAATTACAAACTATATCACACATGATATGTTTCATTTCTATATTTGAGCAACAGGATCCTTTTTTTTTTTTTTTTTTTTTTTTTTGGCATTTTTATGCTTTATTGGATAGATATAGTAAGAGAGAGACAGGAAGGTATGAGAGAGAGAGCGAGGGGAGGACATGCAGCAAAGGACCGCGGGCCGGACTCTAACCCGGGTCGCTGCGGGAAGGACTGAGCCTTATGGCACACGCTCTACTCGGTGAGCCACCGGGGCGCCCCCAAGAGCAACAGGATCCTTGTGTAGACGTCTGTGCAGAAGTGTGCAGGAACATAAATACATTATGGATTAAGGGTGATCCCGGCGTTCGAGTCTTCCATCTCCCATCCCTGTGCAAAGCCGACCATACTGGCGACGTTAGCCTCTCGAAAAGCCAGGTAAAACTGCATCCCCACTCGTTCAGATCAAGCAAAGCAGAGGCCTAAATAAGTGGAGAACTGTAGAGCTCCCTGATCATGTTTAGGATAGCACACTAAATCTTGTATCAGCAAAAACAAAAAAAAAAAAGCCAGAGCACATGCAACTGGTCCAAGAATTCACTCCCTACAATCCTTCCAGAATGTTGCCAAAAACTAACACCCCGCCTAAGGACAAAAAAGATGGTCGGCTCCAAAAGGAGAACGTGGTACAGTACAGCCAAAAGCACCGGGCCAGATGTGTGGGAAGAGGGGCGGCACTCCACCCACATTCTCAGGCATTTTTGGATCATCGTCAATATCTCAAAAATTCACCGGAACAAATGGAGGAAACCCCATGGCAAATGGGATAATAAGCTTCGCTCTCTCGAAAGATTTTATGCGATTATTAACAGGGCACACTTGTAAACGGAGAGGTGGTTCTCACCGCGGTTTTCTGTGGCCAAATAAAGTAAAGGTGAAATTATTATGAGCCCGCCTGTGTTCCTGAGGGGCTCTTTAAATGTTAGCGCACCTCATTTTCCGGAGGCTGTTTGAACCCTATACTCCGGAGTACACAATGATGTTTTTACCAACAGCTGAGTCAGCCATACAAAATAGTAAACGTATTTCCATAAGCTGCATAAGGCACAGGGAAAAAAAAAACACCGCACATGAACGCTTATATGAGGTTAAATGTATAGGGGGCACGTACAAGTTTAAATTTGCATAAAACTAATTTCAAGAGATCGACGGCATTACTCTCCCTCCTCAAAACCTGAAATAGTCTTCGCAGGGCCATGAGAGGAGGCAGCTCAGTTGAAGCCTGCCAGCCGCTGCTTCTTTAATCTCACCTTAAATAGCCACTTTGTTCCATAACCCTTAAATACAATCAAATACATACTGTGAAATTTTTTTTTTATCTCTTGTGGTATTCTTGGGAACTGAATGATTTTCCTCACAAAGTACATCAGGAAACAATTTTTAAAGGAATAGTTCACCCAAAAATTGAATTTCTGTCATCATCTCCTCCCCCTCATGCCAAATGAAACACAGGTGAAATTTGTTAATCCATATAACACACAGAGAGGTTGCCAGCACAACTTGGTAGCAGCCAAAACAACTGAAGTCAATGGGGACCTGCAGTAGAGCTGCAACAATTAATCAATTAATTGATTAGTTGTCAACTATTAAATTAATCGCCAACTATTTTGATAATCGATTAATCGGTTTGAGTCATTTTTTAAGACAAATAAGTCCAAATTCTCTGATTCCAGCTTCTTAAATGTGAATATTTTCTGGTTCCTTTACTCCTCTATGACAGTAAACTGAATATCTTTGGGTTGTGGACAAAACAAGACATTTGAGGACGTCATCTTGGGCTTTGGGAAACACTGATCCACATTTTTCACCATTTTCTGACATTTTATAGACCAAACAACTAATCGATTAATCGAGAAAATAATCAACAGATTAATCGACTAGGCTACATGTTATAGGCTTCCCCGGTGGTGCGTTCAGACTTGGGTGTTACCCAGTATTATAGAGTATTATAGACACTTGGGGTGATTATTTGTATTCATCTATGCAGAATACATACTTTATACAGCGATTTCATAAAGTTTCCACGTGTCTGTCATGCATATTTCAATAATCGGAACATTTCAGTCTCCCAGATGATGTAACAAGCTACGTTCCCGATGTGAATATTGCTCCACTTCACTTGCTAAGGAGAGATGCTCCAGACATTCAGGTGGTATGGAGAGCGACAACACTGCGGGGGGACAGGAGGAACCACTGACTTATATCTTGGACATGAGTTTAGATCACTGAACTGACGAATAACAAATCTACAACTTTCTTTAGCCATCAATAATGGTTACTGAGGGGGAAATGCCTAACTTTTGCTCTGTTGAAAATAACGGTTAAACCGCTTGATGTCACTTGATTAATTCTAGCCTAGTTGTAGGCTACTATCTAGGCTAGACTGGTATAGGAGGCAAACTAACATGAATCCTTACAGTCTACTTTATACTCGATAACGTACCTATTTGTTGATGTGTTTGTAGAGGTTTGCAAATTTCCAAGGTTTCTAATCTTTTTCTGTTGCTGTCGCGTAGCCATGGTTAGATGATAGTCGTTGATTTTAGCTCTAGGTGCGGCCCAAGGAGGTTCTATCAAGGAGGTTCTATATTAACATGTTCTATATTAACGGTGCGGCAGGGGAAAACGTCACTGTCTGCGACAATGTTGTGGTTAGTGTTCCGTTTACGCTCTACTAGTTAAGATGTACCTTAAGTCTCATGGAGCAACTAAACAAAGACACAACTTTAGAGTCAAACTAACTAGTTTCAACGTAACAGTTAGTGTAGACTTTACACCCTAACTTACGATGGAGCTTACGTTCAGCTGGTGCAACTGACTTCTGTTCTTTAGAGTTCCAAAACAAAAACAGCCAAACAATCACACTGTGAATAGAAAGACCTATACACCATTATTTGTTGCAAATCAATCAGCTGTAGTTAAGATTTGCACTAAATGATGGTGTAAATATACTGTAGGTCTTTTTGGAACTCTGAAGAACTGGTCCCCACTGACTTCAGTTGTTTTGGAGAAGGCTGCTATGGAGTTGTGCTGCAGCCTCCCTGTGTGTTATATGGACAAACTTCACCTGTGTTTCAACTGGCATGAGGGGGAGGAGATGATGACAGAGTTTTCATTTTTGGGTGAACTATTCCTTTAAATAGCCGTCTTCAACTGGGTTTTTTTTTTCAGATTATGTGATACTGATTTCATCACTATGTGGGTCTTTGGCTGCAACTTTACTATTGCATGGTCTACTTCCATGAAATAGCAAAGATGAACAAGGGCTATAGAGTGAGCCAGAGCCAGCCTATTAAACAGTGTTCAGTATTAATGCATTCACTTTGTCATCGAGGAAGAACACTCCCGACTATCCATCGTTGCACCCTGAGGAAGGCCTTTGTGCCGAAACAGGTCGGTGCATCATTTAAACTAATTTGGACGCAAAAGCCAAGAATAATAAATGCTTTTTAAAAAATTGACAAGAGACGGCTGCCTCAGATTCACTGAAAACTGACAGGCATCATTTGAAAAATAGCAGCAGGTAGGTGTGTGTTACACCCCTCTATATGGTGGGGGCCCTTAAACACAACCTATCCACTTTACAATCTGAGGGAGGGCGCTGTATCACAGAGTCGCTTCTCAGCTCTGCTATGAACTGCAACCTCTGGAGAGCCATGCAACATCTCCAGTCCTGCTGCCCTTCTCCCCTTTATGCTTCAAAGGACTCTTGTGGTCCTCACGATGGCACACAGCACCACTTGAGTTCAACACCGTCTGCTCCTACTGAGTCACCGGACGACAATAAATAAGTTATTTCGAGCGGGCAGTATCCCGAGCTTTAGAGGCCTTTCTGTGACAAACGGGAAAATGAAAAGACGCCACAGGGGACGAGGAGGCAACACTCAATGGTCCCCACTGTGCAACCATTAGAGAAATGGCTTTTGACACCTAGCCTGCCACTTGGTAAAACTAATGACCACCTCCACCAGAATGGAGGAGTCCTTTACTGTACATTCTCCCTTCCACAGGTTGTCAGGCATTATATGTGTTATATTTCAGCCGTACAGTACTGTGCAAAAGTCTTAGGCGGATGTAAAAAAAAAATGCCGTAAAGCAAAGGTGCTTTCAAAAATAATGAAATGAAAGGTTTCTAAATATCAAAACAATTACTATAAGAGCAGTCTACTGACAGACTAATGCAGAAGAAAAAATCTAGGGTGCATATGAGTACTGTACATGCTTTTTTATCAGAACAAAATAATGCACATGCAAGGACAAACTGAATAATAAATGTATACATTATACCATTTTACATCATATAGGTAACTAGAAGGCCAAAAATTTTAATATTCTTGAATTTTTCTATTTGTACATAGTGTCCTGCTTGTAAGCAAGTAGAGCCTCTGAGGAAGCGCTTATCTATATTCCCACTGAGCCGTCCCCCCTCCAGAGGATAAAGAGTCAACACCACAGTCTCCATGCTGGACTGGATGCTAGCTAAATGGTTGGTGTATGTGTGTAGAATGAATACAGAGAGAGGGGGGAACACAGCGAAAGCAAGAAAGAAAAAAAAATATATATATATATATATATATATATATATATACAGTGCTGTGAAAAAGTATTTGCCCCCTTCCTGATTTCTTATATTTTTGCATATTTGTCACACTTAAATGTTTCAGATCATCAAACAAATTTTAATATTAGACAAAGATAACCCAAGTAAATACAAAATGCAGTTTTTAAATGATGATTTCATTTATTAAGGGAAAAAAGCTATCCAAACCTACCTGGCCCTATGTGAAAAAGTAATTGCCCCCCTTGTTAAATCATGAATTGACTGTGATTAACCACATTTTTTGGAAAACTGAGTTCAATTTCACTAGCCACACCCAGGCCTGATTACTGCCAGACCTGTCGAATCAAGAAATCACTTAAATAGAACCTGTCTGACAAAATGAAGTAGGCTGAAAGATCTCAAAAAGCAACACATCGTGCCGAGGTCTAAAGAAATTCAAGAACAGATGAGAAACAAAGTCATTGACATCTATCAGTCTGGAAAGGGTTACAAAGCCATTTCTAAGGCTTTGGGACTCCAGCGAACCACGGTGAGAGCCATTATCCACAAATGGAGAAAACTTGGAACAGTGGTGAACCTTCCCAGGAGCGGCCGGCCTACCAAAATTACTCCAAGAGCGCGTCGACGACTCATCCAGGAGGTCACAAAAGAACCAAAAACAACATCTAAGGAACTGCAGGCCTCACTTGCCTCAGTTAAGGTCAGTGTCCATGATTCAACAATAAGAAAGAGACTGGGCAAAAATGGCATCCATGGGAGAGTTCCAAGGCAAAAACCACTGCTGACCAAAAAGAACACAAAGGCTCGTCTCACATTTGCCAAAAAAAACATCTTGATGATCCCCAAGACTTTTGGGAAAATATTCTGTGGACTGACGAGACAAAAGTTGAACTTTTTGGAAGGTGTGCGTCCCGTTACATCTGGCGTAAAACTAACACAGCATTTCATAAAAAGAACATCATACCAACAGTCAAACATGGTGGTGGTAGTGTGATGGTCTGGGGCTGCTTTGCTGCTTCAGGACCTGGACGACTTGCCGTAATTGATGGAACCATGAATTCTGCTCTCTACCAGAAAATCCTGAAGGAGAATGTCCGGCCATCAGTTCGAGACCTCAAGCTCAAGCAATTAGGGGGCAATTACTTTTTCACATAGGGCCAGGTAGGTTTGGATAGCTTTTTTCCCTTAATAAATGAAATCATCATTTAAAAACTGCATTTTGTATTTACTCAGGTTATCTTTGTCTAATATTAAAATTTGTTTGATGATCTGAAACATTTAAGTGTGACAAATATGCAAAAATATAAGAAATCAGGAAGGGGGCAAATACTTTTTCACAGCACTGTATATATATATATATATATATATATATTAAGCTAGACTTAGCCATCTCTCTTGTCAAAACCCCTACTTAAAGAATCTCTTTCATTGGCTGTTATTAACAATGACAAATAATTATATGATAGCACTAAATTACAGCTGTCGAAACAAATTAACACACTGTCTTGTCCCTCTGTAAGTTACACAAATGACCAGCTCTAATGAGAATGAATTGGAAAGGGAGGCTGTGGAAGTAAACCAGATCAAGACTTTCCATTTAGGAAGTGATGGCTCTACTACCACCATGCTTCAAATTTTGTTCACCTGTTGATTTTGTTGCACTACATTTTGTTGCTGGCTTTTAGGATTTTTGAAATCTACATAAATACCATTCTCTTAAAGAAAGAACTGTAGAAATGTAGCCTATGTTTTTATTTGGGGCATAACCACGTATTTTAGCACTCGACTGTTCAGAAAAAACTGCACAAGCCCCAAACGTCACTCTCCCATTCATTGTCTATGGAGCAGTACCTTCACATTGTTAATTAGTATAGCATCACAAAATGATGTTTATTGCCTTGCTTTCTAGCTTTGTACTTGCTTTCTCTTTTGCACTAAGAGTCAGTAGTGACTGGCTGGCTTAGGTCGTTAAAAACAACCTTTGAATTGTTAATAGGGTAACATTCCCCTTTAAGTAATTTCAGTCAGTGGAGAATTACATTTGGCCGCGGGGCAGGAAACTAATTTTTTGTCCACCAGTCACAGTAGCGAGTGGATTCCAAATTACACCAGCCACTTTCACTAGCCAAATATGATTTAGATTTTAGAGTGGAAAAAAGAACCTCAAGACGATGGCTGGCTACCTGCCAAAGCGGCTGGTATAGCAGACAAGCATGGGAGCCACAGCCAAAATTTACCAGCATTTGGCTCATGGCTGACCGTGGTTTCCCAGCCTGTTTAAGCAGTTTCAAAAGCTTTTGAAATGGCGCCTGTGTTCCAGTTCATCAAGTTCTACCATGTCTACCCATGGGACAGCAAGGAACACCGTGGCTAAGGTGATAAAATTTCTGCTATACAACAACACAACACAACAATAACACACGATGCAGACACAAGGTGTGAAAATCTTAAGAGCAACACCTGCTGCAAGAAAGGAGAAGGAGGAAGGAAGAAGGAACCACTGTGTCTGGGTTCAGGGCGGGTTTTACCGTCACTTTACAAACCCTGCAACATCCATGGGTGTTTAACAACTGGCTGCTGAAGACGTTATGAGTGACAGGAAACCTGCTTTCAAAGCCTAAGAGGAATATCTGCATGTGATGCTGAACGTTAACTTATGTAATAAACCAAAAAAAGGCTTGTCATCATTGTCAATCATTCCAAACATATGAAGGTATTCCTGTTGCAAGGGTTTCTTGTGTAATGTATTCATTACTGAGTAATTCAACATGTCAACACCCACCTCCCACCCACCAAAATTACACATTCCAATATTTGTCTCGGTTTCAAGGATGTGAGCTGAATGTGAGATGTGAGTGGGGAAAAAAAACAGAAATTATAGCTGCTGCGCAGCCGTGAGTCGGGGCTGGGCATTTTGAGGAGGTAGAGGAAGAAGAAGAAGAAGAAGGCGGAAGAGGAAGAAGAGGAGGAGGAAGAGGAAAAATAGGAAGAGGAGGAAGACAAATGAGAAATACATGAGGATCCATCAGCAGACCTGTCAGGACCAAAATTAGCATTAAACCTTGAAGTATCTTTGAAATCATGAGTCTCTAATCCACACAGCACAATGCCTAAGTAGACATAAGCATGTTCATTCTGCAGCACCAGGGGTTCGAAATCACAACCTTTGCCACCAATGGCAAGTCTTGATGGTGTTGAGCTACCTGAGCAGTGGGATAATTGGAGGAGGCTTCACACTATGACTTAACCAACCACCAGGGTGCAGGATAACAGCTGTCCATGCATGTAAAGGCAGATTTCAAACTAGTGTCAAATATTCCGTATTCAAGACAAAATTCTGAGAATTTGCATACTTCATCTAGACAAGAGATGTCTGTAAGTTATTTTTACAAAGATTGATTGCTCCATAAGTGAAAAACTGATGTTTAAAGATGCTCTATTTCCATTGACTGCAATAGTTTACATGAGGGCAGAATTCAAAATACTGTCAAAAAATCTGTTTTTGAGATAAAATTCTGAAATTTAATACACTTCATCTACCATGACTGAAAAAATTTGTCATTTATTTTCATGAACATTGGAGATTTATTTAGCGAGAATTTGCAGTAGCTGTTTACAGTACTGTTTACAGTAAAACATTTTGATGCACTGTGGGCTCAATTTTTGATAATTCAAAAATCTGGCTGGATCGTTTGTGGAGGACAGTCTGAAGATGCAGTGTGGCAAGTTTGGTGTCAATTGAGCAAAAAATATGGGAGGAGATAGGTTTAATTAGTTTTAGTTTTTGAGAGAAACAGAGTGATGGACTTCATAATTCCTGGCAGCTCGAAGCATCTGAACATTTCTGCTCACTTGGGCCTACATTTTGGTGAAAGTTGCAAAGCTGTAGCACGTACAACTGATTTGTTATGAATTTTCAAAGTTGTAAACTTTAGAAGGTTGCTGTTGCGCCACCATCAGGACTATTGACCCCCAAAGCCAGTTGAGTACGTTTGGCATGGGACTGGACCTATGTGCAAAGTTTGGTTTATTTTCATGCATGGGAAGGCAGATTTCCTCAGAGGAAGAGGAAGAAGAAGAAGAACATTGGCAAATACAAGAGTACTAACCCTAACCCTAAATAGCAGGGGGGAAAGAAAACAAGACTCTTTTTAAGATGTGAACGACAGCCATTTGTGTCAAACACCAAAAATTCACCAAAATAAATAAATTTAAAAAAATCCCATTTCTGCTGTTTGTCCTTACCTGTGTCTGTGCTCATCGTGTCCTCCCTGTCCATGTATGACCACCTGTCCAGCGGCATGCTTCCCCCCTTTGGGCGATTCGATGTGGGGGATGAGCACGTCCTCCAAGCCCAGGTCAAAGCGCTTGTGCTTGGAATTGTCCGGGAGGAAGAAGAAGGCTCCGAAGCATAAGGTGATGAAGGCACTGAGAATGAGGAGAAGGATGAACTTCTCGGAGAGCCTCAACGTGGCCCTGTGGTGCGGGAAGGAGGAGGCGCCCGGCGACAGGGTGGGTATCCTGCGGCCCGAGAGCGGCAGGAGGGCCGGCGTCGTCATGGTTTGGCCGTTGAAACAAACTCGGGTTGGGGAGGGGCGGGGAGCGGGACGGGTTTACAAGTGCCACGGGCCTTCTTGTAGCAGCATGCACCGGCCGAGTTACTCTATTATCTCATCCCCGCAACGGTGAGTCCAGAAACCGAGCCGGGCTGAGGTCCCTCAGTGAAGGAGTGACTGCTCGCCAGGAAAATGGTCATGTCGATTCTGAAAAAGGACGCAACAGGCACTGAGTTGGGATCAAACACTGGGGATGTTGAGTTTACACACTGAGTTATAGGGCCCAGTTTGGAGAGTGGTCACCAGGTCACGCCACCATTTTGGAGGAGTACCAATAAAAGTAAAGGGTTGTGACATTATCGCCTTTTCTTCCCTGATCTTTTCCCCCTTCATTAAAACACCTTACCTCCACACAGAAACTAGGTATTATCTTTGTTTTGCCAGGGAAATAGAGCTGACACCCTTTCCAATCTTTCCTTTTGTTGTCATTTCTCCAACATGGCAGCATGTCCCTTGTAACCATTGGTAACCACTCTCAGAGCATTCTCTGACAGGCTTCTATTGAGCATAAAGGCGCTGAGTTACGATCAAACACATGGTGCCAAGTCAGAAAGCTTTATCATATATCAGGTGATAGCTGAGATATGAGTAATAAACAATGCTCTGTCTTCGTGCTGCAGTGAATTTTACAACATGTCATCTCAGAAGTTAACACCTCAGACTCTCTCTCTCTCTCTCTCACACACACACACACACACAACCCGTTGGCCATGAGAAAAAATTAAAACATATTTTCCAAAGGCTTAAGGTGCAATATCCGAGAGCCTACACCACCAAACACTTGCCGTTGCGCGTAATGGCATCTCTAACACGACTTGCAATGGAGAATGAACACAGATATCCACTGACTAAGCTTTCCATTTTACCGTTTTAGCCTTTGTCAGTGCTGAAGAAATTGGACATATTTTATTAACTGTGAGGGGAAAATGACAGCAGAGAGGTGGGGCGAGATGAGCCCACATACCGAGCAAATCCTCTTGCCATTCAGTTCCATCTTTGAGACTGGATCGGAGTCGACTGGAATGACAAATCACAGTTGTATGGCAACCTTTGCAAGCTGGACAGGACATGCAAGCTAAACACACTGCATGCACGTTTCCTTTGCTACATTACCTCTGAAGCAAATAATTCTAGCGAGTAGCTCACTAGCTGTCATGCTATTAGAGGCACAGGCTTAATTCCCCCGTGACCATAAATGTAGGGAAAAAGACATGGAGCAAATCAATGTTTGGTTCCCTTCAAAAACTGCTCACCGTGTTAACCTATATTGTGAAAAACGGATGGAAAGCAAGCGAACGCTGCATCGGACGCTAAAAAATACTAACATAAGCGGTCATCGAAATGCCCGATAGATATGATATAACGTTAGCCAGCTAATTTTACATCTGGCCTGTGTGAAGCTATGATGTCTCGGCGTCTCCACACAGAATACCAAGTTCATTCTCTCCGACACTGGGAGCCTGTGTGAGACGATTAGCCACTGTTAACGTTTGCTAGCAAGCGAACGAGCGGCTATTCAGCTAACGTTGGCTAGCAGCAAAGCGAACAACAGAGCATAAACTGCCAGGCTAAGCCCTAGAAAAGCCAAGGGTAAAAATGCAAGGTATTCCGATGAAAGCGTTTGGACTCACTGACATTTTCAGCCGGCCCGGGGGTGGTAAAGTCTGCGCTTTCGTAGCCTGCTGCTCGCTTTAGCTGACGTTAGGGTTGCTAGCTATTTGGCTACGTTGCTAACGCTAGCTAGCTGGTTATCTACCGACAGAGGCGGTCTCTTGTGTTAGACGCCGCTGTGCTGCATCACCACCTCTCTCATTTGCTCGGTGAAAATCGATGCCAGACAGGATTCCTAGTCCGCCTTTTCGAAACAGACGCTGTAGCCGATGTCCTCATGTCCACGAATGTAACGTTACACTGTCATAACCAGCTTCAGTTTACCCGTTCGCCACCAGTTCAAGGCTACATAGCGTTACAGCTCCGTGGACGCTGGGGATGTTGATGGCTGGCCGCTCTGTTTGACTGCAGCGACGGACTGACTGAGCGGCTGCTGCTGCTGCTGCTGCTCGGGGATCTAGCATCAACTACCCAGCCTGCTCAAGTTAGGGGCCGTCTGACAATTTCGTGGCGTGTAAATAAAATGTAGATTGTAAACATGTCATCCCCCACTAATGACGACGTCCCCGTCTGGGCCATTAAGTAACGCTAACAAATATGCCACCTTCCAAGCAGTGTCATTTTGAATGCTGGAATGCAGCGGTGAGTCGCATCATTTCCCCAAGTTTTGTCAGAACTGGAGATGTTGCACATGAAACATGGATGAGCAAACAAATGATCCGGCGCGCCCCCCTTGGGCTGATCAGTGTAATTTTTTTGAAAATGTGAGAACAGTGGTGAGATGCATCATTCCCTCAAGTTATGGCAAAATCCAACAAGTAAACATTAGTTGTAGTGCCCCTCTTGTGTCAATCAGTGTGAATTAGAAAATGCATGTGTAACAGACTGTTCTATGTTTGCTATGTGCTTCTGTATGCGAGGTTCTGTGTCCCACTGAGTTGCTGTAGGGCAGGTTATAGTTGGCATGTGTAGTGAGGGTCACAATAAAACAGTTGCTGCTGGACATGCTACGTGTCTCGTCTCGTTTATTGTTTTTTTTATTAAGTTACACAGTTAGGCGAACCCAGGACGCTCGGTTACACATGCATCATTCTCTGAAGTGTCATCCAAATCTGATCAGTGGCGTCCCTGATTTCATCATGGGGGACAAAAAGGGCCCATAGCCTACAAGTTATAGACGGTCTACCAATTTCGTGAAGCCTAAATAAAATGTAGATGATGTGTAAAAAGGGGCATACCCAGGGGCACCACTAGTGGGTTGGGGTGGGGGACTTTCAGGGGGCCGAAGCAAGAGGGGGCCCTTCAGACAGGCTAGGTGATACTGTATTCAACAAGGTAACAGTAAATGTGTCATCCACCACAAATGATGCACTCCCCCTCACAGCCAATCTGTGACAAATATTCCACCTTCTTTTGTCCTGTAATTGTAGCGCTCCCCTGGGACCAATCAGGATAATTTCTGTCAAAATCTGATCAGTGGTGTCTGAGCTATTGCACATAATAGACGAACAATCAGATGCAGCAATATCAGGTATTGCTCTCTGACAGCTTGAGATATATTATGTCTGATTCACAAAGGCAGTGGTCGCTCTCAGAAAACATTACAGCATCAGTTGATGCTTTATTTTCATAACCATATCGGCTAAGTATTAATAGTTCCCATCCCTGGCAGTCTGTCATGTTGTTAGAGACCAACTAAAGCGTCATTATAGGGAGGATAACACAATAGCCTGCATTCTGCCTCTCCTATAGAAATGTAGATTATATGTTTATTATCCCCGAGGAGCAATTTGCTTAAGAGGCAATGGTTAAGCAATATAAACACTTCTTAGAATATAAAGAAAAAGCGCATAAAATTAAACAAACAGCCAGAATGACTAAAAAAGAACATAAGACATCAGGGGCCTGTCTTGGGAAATAAACTGCAGCGTGTCAAAACTGTCAAAAAGGAGAGAAATTCAGCTGAGGCCTTAGTCATGTTTTGGCACCTACACACAGCAGCATACTGCTCTATTCACTACACCGCCTGGACCTATACATCATAAATGGACACGGCACAAAATTGAATAATCTTATCAAATGCACTCTCCTTTATCAAATGCAGCGTGAGTTCTGTTGCCAGGAAGGACACAGTTTATCATATTAGTCCCCTGGCTTATGCTCAGAGCTTTCTTTCCTTTTTTGGCCTTGACAACAAGCGCTCTATCTTCTTCTTCTGCTCCTCCTCTCTCAGTGGAAAGACACTGCTGAATATGAGACAGGTGTCACTTTGCTTTCAGGAGCGTTTCTTTTTTGCTCTCAGAGCAGTCCTCCCTTCTCCCGGGCCAAGAACACACTCTGGGCCAAGAGCTCACTCGTCTTCTCCTCAAGTGAAGGGTGTAATTTGTTAGAAACCTCAGCTCTGACGCTTCTCCTGCTGCTGAATAGCCGGCTTTCCTGTGGCTTGACTTGGTCGAGGGCCACAGACCCGGCCGAGCCACAGACTCTCAAACACACGCCACAGACAAAGGTGACCATGAGTATTTCAAACGCTTGCTTCTTAGGCCACTCTGTAGAGTCTGGGAGCGCCGAGCTTCAGTCTATCCATCTATCTATCTGCCGGTCTCTCTGTCTATCTATCGATGGGGAAACTGGGCCGTTGCACCAGCAAAATAGTATCAGGAAACAGCAAAGTAAAGATAGAATATAAACAAGAATAGAGCAGAAGAGCAGAGGGTCATGTATACAAACACAACCCACAATTTCAACACTAGAACATGTGTGTACAGCATCAAGAGGAAAAAAGAAAAAGCAGCAATAGTAGCACTAGAAGTTATTTAGATGGAGAGAAAATTAGTGTGAAAAATACATGGTATGAGAATTTAACAAAAAATATGAAATATGTGCAGTCCATCTATCTATCTATCTATCTATCTATAAGATAAGATAAGATAAGATAAGATAAGATAAGATAAGATAAGATAAGATAAGATAAGATATACTTTAATGTCCCCGTAGGGAAATTTGTTCTGGACTCTGTCCTGCAGTTCCACAGAAGATAAAATCATACATTCTACATAGTAAAAAACATCAACATCTTAACAACACATGGCTTCCATACACATACACAGTTTGCACATACACATGTTCAACAGTTTGCCTGTACACATATACACATACACACCTACTGACAATGGTGACATATTGCACAACCCTCATGGCCAACATCTACATTACATGTTAGTGTTGAGAAGCTTAATGGACATAGGCAGGAATGAATATTGCTCTTGGGGACCCTGAATCTTCTACCGGAAGGTAAGAGCTGGAACTCTGGGTGGAGAACGGAGTTGGATCAGACACTATTTTCTGTGCCTGTCTGATATTAGACTGCTCATAAATTGTTTGGAGGGACGAGTGTTTTTTAACCCCCATCATTTTCATAGCAGTCTGTACCAGACGAGCGATCTGTGATTTCAACTGTACCGTCAAGTTACCATACCAGGCTGTAATACCATATAATATAATACTCTCTAATACTGCATGGTAAAATAGTAACATGAACTTCTACCTATCTATCTATCTATCTATCTATCTATCTATCTATCTATCTATCTATATTGTCCCATCCCTATCTATTAGGGACGGGACAAAATATCGAAATTCAATACAAAAATGTGACAATACATATCGTGGGTCCATTTTATTCTCCTGTACTAATCACAAATGAGACACTTGCTCATCACAATTTCACAAACTCTCCATCCAAATTATATGATTTGCACTTTGTAATGACATTTTGAAATTGTTGTTTAGATTCTAGCAAGTCAAAGCCATCGCTAGAAAGATCTGCGGCTCAGAAATAAACAGAATTCTGCACATTCAGACTTTGTTGTCACTGAACTTTTATTTATTACATCGTATCGTGGTTGGATTGAGTCGTGAACCCCGCGTATCGTATTGTATCGTGAGATAAGCATATCGTCCCATCCCTACTATCTATCTATCTATCTATCTATCTATCACACCGTTTGAAAAGCAGGATTGTATTTCTCATCTTTTTGTTTTTCACTGTGATCGCTCCATACTGAAGCGCAGCTTTGGTGGCAGTTAGGTTGCATTGTGTGACACTCTCAGCCCACTGGACCAAAGTGAGCTTTTCTCTGACAGCTAATCTATCCGTATATAAAGTCCCCCCCCCATAAAGACAGTCCCGACGTTTTGCTGAGTGCGGTGGACAGCCAGCTCCGTCCGCTCAGGTCCATCAGCGGGGTCCTTGAGCCGCCGCCAGCAACGACCCAGGGCCACCGGGCCGGCTGATTTACGGGACCCCCCCCCATCCGTGAGCGAGTTAGTGGCGGTGCCGTGATCACTGTGAAGTCCTCTTTCGGGGGGAGACGCGTCACTGTGAGTCACAGCTCTCGGGGGATTTTTGACGCCAGCGCCGGTGTGGGTGCAAAAAAGACACACAAAGACAAAAAAGAGCTGAGCGCACACAAAAGGGCTGACGGTTTCCAAACCACAGCCAAGTGGCAGAGAGAAGGGTGGTGGGTGGGATGGGATGGGGGGGGGTTGTCCTTTGCTTCAATGCATCTTTGATTATCATTGTCAGAGAGGGATGGCTACTGCTGGACTGGGGAGGATTTATCATACATTTCACACCCACCACGAAGAAAAAAAAAAGCCGCAAAAGACAAAGCGCTCATTCCACACCCTTTACGGCGAGGAAAAAGACTAAATAGGAAATAAACAAAGGAGCGAGAGACGTTTTTTCACGAGAAGGAGAGAGAGAGAGAGAGAGATTAGGCCTTGGCGCGGCTGGAGATGAGACGCCGCCATTCCAGCCGCCCGGTAAACACGATGAAATAAGCGTCTGTCCTTCAGTGGTGAAAATACGGACGGCCGCAACCTCAGTGAACGATGTGCCGCGCTGTGGCACCCAAGGGAAACCCCCCCCCCCCCCACCCCCCAGCCCCACCCCCCCCCAGCCCACGCTTGGGGCAAGGTCAACCGCGACCCCCTGGCTCCTGGCAGAGCGTGGCGTGTCTACGTGCCTGCGCGCGTGTGTAGTAGGAGGAGGTGTGTGTGTGTGTGTGTGTGTGTGTGAAGCAGAAATGTGTGTGAAGTGTCAATCCCACGCTCTAGTGGTGATAACTGCATATTGTGCGAGGAAGGGAGGCCAGCGACACACACTTCATATCTGACATTCCAGTTAATGGGCCGTCGCGGCGCCTTCCCACGCCGCCGAGAACAGCGATCATGAGTCCCCGAAGAGAATGCGGCATGATGGGTAGGTGAAGTGGATAAACAAGGGTCTGTAAACATGGCCGGAGAGGAGCGGTGGAGTCGGGGGGGGGGGGAGATACACCTCTTCTTCTCTGTACAATACTGTATGCATGCCCACCTATCCGACTAACAATCACTGACTGGTATTGGCAGATGGTGTTCCCATCTTGTATTCTCTGTGGAATAAATTATCCCATCCCACCTCTCTGAATAATTATCATTGTAGGTTTAGGTTTAGTTTATTTGCGAATACAATGCTGAAAAAGAGAGACGAAATGAAAGTTGTACCCACTTTGAAAAAAAGCTAAAAAAAAAAAAAAACACAACAGGTAATTAGATCCTCTGAAATGTTGATATTTCATAAGCACAGGGCTCCAGACGGCTAATAACTTTAATAACGTTCAACAATGAGTTTTACTTTCATGCCAGCAATCATTTTGTCAGAGTCGGTGTCCTATTTTTCAGCCGATAGATATCTCATTTTGGAATGAAAGTCTTCATATACAATCTGCGCTGATGAGATGAGACAGAGAAACCCCCGAGGGGCCTACAAAAACGACTCGCCCCAAAATAGAGAAAGAGAGAAAATTAAGATGACAGACGGAGATACAGGTGCGTTCGGCAAGAGAAATCAAATGACATCGAAACTCAGCGTGGAGCGGAATTGTAGAAAAACAGCAAAACGAATAGATGGAACAAGTAAAGGAAAGAGAATGAATTAAAATAGCCCGGTGAGAGCGCGGACTCTCGGCTCGTGTTTCAGCTCAGGTTCTCTGGCAGCAGGGTTTCATTTTTCTCTAAAATAGCGGGTTGTCTGGCCTCGTCAACTTATCTTTTTTTTTTATTGAGACAGTATTAAAGGCTGCGAGGGGAACGGTGAGGTGCCACAGAGGAGACAGAAGACACCGGCAGTATTCAGTCCTAAGCAAGCAGACATAACAGTAGGCCCACATGCTCTGCTGTATCTGCTGTGTCTCTGGCAGCGGTCGATTTCAATAGATTTTTTTTGAATGTTGCGGTACGATAAAGCGTTATTTCCCCTCACTTTCTTCTAAAAAAGCTATAGATAAAGGAGCATATAGCGTCATGAAAGTTGTTTTCCAGTCTCACAGAACATTTTGGGTATGGATTCCAGCTACATTTCAGCATCTGGTCTCATCAGTATGGAAAAAATAGTCTGCCATAGTCCTTGAATTCTTCTCTAAGACTCAGTACACATTCTCTTTTTGTCTTGCTGTGTATGTCTACCTATCAAGCTATGTATGTATTTTAGGGCTGAACAATTAATCGAAATTTTTATCGAAATCGCAATATGGCCGACTGCAATTTTCAAATCGCAGGAGGCGCAATATTTGTTAAAGGTGAAATGTGTCAAAATAGCATTTTAAATGAAATATTGTGGTGCTGCAGAGATGCCCTGGCCTACACATCATATTCTACAGACTTAAGAAAACATCTTTGTTTGGTACAGATCCCCGCAAAAATCACACCATAATCATTTTAATACGTTTTTCAATGAAAATGAGAATAATGATGTAAAAATGATCATTCCCTCTAATATCGCAAATCATATCGCCATTGCAATATCGGTCAAAATACAGTAATCGCAATTAGATATTTTTTCAAAATCGTTCAGCCCTAATGTATTTATCTGTCTATTGATTTCTCGATTTTGATCTAAATCCATGCACATACACATTTAGTCCTCCCACCCCACCCCACATCACGACCATCCACTTTATTTTTCAGTCCCATAAAACAGGTGTTGGTGTGTCGGTGTGCTGTGACTCTGCAGCTGTGTGAACATCCTGTTCTGTTGCACCACTGCGACTGTGATCAATCATTTCTGCTGCACGACTGTATGTGAGGAGTTGTATTGGAAAACGATATATATCCATTTTGAAAACAAATCCTCACCCATAAGATCATGATTCAGAATCACTAAAATGCAGAGGATCCAGTTTGCAACAAGGTTCATGTTCATGTAAAGTGGAAGCAACAAACTATTACTCTTGCTCCTGTGGTTGAGTAGCATAGCTTTTTGTGTACTTGTATTTTTTTCAGTATTTTTTGTAG
Organism: Centroberyx affinis; assembly: GCF_046629955.1. NCBI lineage: Eukaryota > Metazoa > Chordata > Actinopteri > Beryciformes > Berycidae > Centroberyx > Centroberyx affinis. The sequence continues at coordinate 162,802 of NW_027279905.1, forward strand.
TCAGTGATTTTACTTTTATACGGAGCCCCTCTGGGGTCACATGGTAGAAAAAAAAACTTGATGTGTAAATCCGTGCGAACGGATTTGTAAACCGTTTCACAATCCGTTTGCACAGTTTACATATGAGACATCGTCGGACTGTAAACATTATGATGGAAGAGGAAGTCTTGGCCTGGATGTCCGCTCTACACTGGAAGTTGGCAAATAATGGACAGTAATGTTCACAATATGATTTTATGTCAGCCTGAAAACACGAACAGAACACGTAGGTGTCCTCCTGAAAGCCTTAAAAGCCGGTTTACAAATCTATTCGCACGGATCGTGAATCCGAGGGCACGGTTTACAAATCCGTTCACACGGATTTACACATCAAGTTTTTTTTTCTACCATGTGACCCCAGAGGGGCTCCGTACTTTTAGTATGTATGCTTTGACTGAAATATTTTCATTCAATCTTCATTCATATCTTCATTATGTACTTTTTGTAGGCTCTCCATAGGTATTGCAGCACAGTATCAAACCAGCACAAGCATGTGGAGAAAACATTAAGTTTATTATTATTAACTTATCTGGCTAGTATTGGTTTGTGTGTTAGCCTGGTTGTTATCTAGCTAGTTCACTAGCTTTGCTAGCTAGTTGGGTAGCTAAAATAAGAAATGTTCTAGGGCATTTTTGTTTTTTTTCCATCACAGATTGAATAATGACATGAACTTCAGAATATAATTTTGAGAACATTCAATATGTACAATACCACATATTGAAATCTCATTTTTGCATTGCATGTGTAGCAATATAGATAGCTATAGTTTTTGCAAGTAGCTACTTTTTGATTTTCCTCAATTAGATTTTCACACCAGTTATTTTACTTCTACCTACAGAGTAACAGCTTGTGCTTCTCTCCACCTACTGTGTGATTGTGAAAAATGTGAGACAGAGGGTGTGAAGAGCGGGGGGAGAGCAGGGTCTCAGGTCTGCCTTTATACTGGGGTGGGAACATTTTTCACCCAAATGACTTCTTAGGACGTTTCTTAGGACAATTGTCATTGATCAAAGCTTTTAGCAAAGTTAAGAATACTTCTACTGAAGTAGGATATTTTGGTACTCGCTCCCCCTGTGTGCCATCCTTTAAAAAGATATTATGAGTAGCTGTATTTTTTTTTAAATGGTGGATATCTCATTTTAAAACAAAAGCCTACTGTGTCCAGTTAGAGAACAGTCGCTCCAAACCAATAGGCCTTATTGCGTTAAATGCCAAAGGTTCATTGTTTTACCAACTGCACTGCTTTCCAGTGGGAGCTGGTAAGGCACCATTTAGAGTCCAGTAAGTACATTAGTGTGCTGGCTGCGGCCTAGCCTCCATGTCTATAATCAGGTTACACAGTGTTCAACCTGAATGACCTGCAGTCGCTGAGTCTCTATATATCACACGCCCATGCACACACACGCACACACACACACACACACACACACACACAGTCTTACTTCTGTCACTTTTGGGGTATTTACATAGACTTACATTCATTTCCTGGAGACTTACCCTAACTATAACCATAACCATTACTTGCCTAAACCTAACCCTAACCTTAACCTAACCCTAACCTTAACCACTGACCCAAAAATCAGCTTTTTACCAATTGGGGACACGGCTTTTGTCCCCAATTGCACAAGCTGTCCCCAATCAACTGGTCTTAATTCTGGTTTGTGTCCCTGACTTAAGTCATACCCACACACACACACACACACACACACACAAGCAATACAAGAGCTTTTGTCAAGACCTTAGGATCCTATTCACGTCCTCAAAGTACAAGTCAAAGTCAAGTCCCAAGTCACCAGAACCAAAGTCCAGTCTCGAGTCTTCTCTTCATGCATCAAGTCTCAAGCAATTAAAATTGTGACTCGAGTCCAAGTCATGTGACTCGAGTCCCCACCTCTGTATATAAGCATTGTATCGAGGGCCATCTCTGCAATAGAAACAGTCGTGTTCCTCCGTTGGGCTTCAGTGCTTTTGGGTAACCAAGCCCTGTACAGAGGGTTTGACTCCTCTGTCACGCCACTTGTTCTGGAAACTAGATTCTGTGACGGCCATGAATTATTGACAGCACACTAATTTTAACGAATCAAGCTGAATTATTCACAAGTCAACATGGATGGATTCTCTGACAGGGAATTCTGTTACATTGCGTTTATATTCCTCAAACGGCCGTCCCCGGTGTGCATTTCACGTGACCTTCGCTGTACAGTGTGTGTGTCTGTGTGTGTGTGTGTGTGTGTGTGTGTGTCCTGCCTCCTGCTCCTCTCTTGGAGCCCAGAGATAAAGTGTCTCTCAGAGCGGGATGTCAGGTGCTGTCACAACACTGGATTTGAGGTGACATGATGCTGTGGTAGGTTTTCCCGTGTCTCTGTTATCAACTGGAGTTTATTTGATCTTTTTTTTCCTTTTGAGGTGAGGTGTGAGGTGTTTTTACAAGCCCCCGCCCCAGTTTTTTTTTTTTTTTTTTTTTTTTTTGACTCACTCTGACGGTTTGTATTTCTTCTCTCATTTTTCAGTTTTTGTCATTTGTGTTTGCAAATGAACTCTGCCTAAACCCTAAACAAAGAGAGAGAAAATAGACGGAGTCATCACCCTCTCACACAGGATGGATGAGAAACAGAGAGGCGATAAGTCACACCTACACCTTTTTTATTTTTGTTTTTATTGTGTTTTTTTTTGTCTTTTTTTATTGTGCTTTATGTCTGTGTATGTTTTTGCTTTATCTCCTCTGTGAAGCACTTTGTGGTGACGTCTCTGCTCTCGAAAGGTGCTATATAAATAAAGTTACTTACTTACCTCAGTTATATATACATATACATATATATATATATAAAGTCTTAGGCACCCTAGATTTTTTATATAAATGTCTTAGAAGTCTTAGATGTTTATTTGTTTTATGCATTAGTGTGTCAGTAGACCGCTGTTTATTGTAATTTTTTGATATTCAGAAACTTTTCATTTCATTAGTTTTGGAAGCATCTTCGCTTTATGGATTTCTTTGACATATGCCTAAAACCTATGCCTAACCTTAATTTAACTAGGAAGTCACATTGAGATTAAAACCTCTTTTACAAGTGAGACCTAGCCAAGGGTCAAATAGCAGCACCAAACACATAACGACAACAACATCAAATCACAACAGCAACAATAGGTATGACAAGAATACATTACATAATACAGTGCATAAACAAAAACAAGGCAGCAATATTTAGTCATGTGTTTGTTAGTTGAAGCAACTGCAGCTAACAGTGACCACTTCCATTATTCTAAGTTTAAAATCATTTAAAGAGATAAGGGTCTCAAGTTTGAGATTGGCCTGCAAATCGTTCCAGGACCAAGGACCATAGTAGAACAGGCTTGATTTGCCAACCTCTGTTCTGCTAGAAGGCTTTAAACTGAAGCCATATATTTGATTACATCTATTATCAGGGCAGTGTGCCTTTGACCCATGCACCCCTTATTTTTGGTCGCCTGTTATGTTGGTGAACGATGAAGTTAGGCTTTTTTCTACTGTCGTACCCTCTGGATCGGTGGTTCTCAACGTGGGGTCCGGGGACCACCAAGGGTCCATAAGGGGGTTTCAGGGGGTCCTCAGCAAATTGATGAATTGTTAAACTTCACCATTATTTCATTTACAAGAAGTTAACACAATTAGAGAATGTAGAAGAATGACTATTTTGATCATATATTCTCTGTTATCTCTCTACCTACAATACAGATAGAATTCTGGACAAAATCATATCTAACAATAAAAATATTCACAGATTTGGGTCTGCTAGAAAAAATATAATCAAATGGGGGTCTGTGGTCATAATGTGGACTAAATTAGGGGTCCCTGATATGAAAAAGGTTGAGAATCACTGCTCTGGATAAAAGCATCAGCTGAATGCTAAAAACATAAAACGTTAGATGAAATGTAGATCCAACACACGATTAAAAACATAGGTGATAGGTGACAGAAAGGGAACAGTGTCCCTCGTCTGTGAGACAATATTGTATTATGATCGTTGGTTCTCTCAATTACAAGGTACATTACTTGAGAGCTCAATGGTGGGTGAAGGAGGTTTATGGGGTCTGGCATGAGTCCTCCTCTCTCGGGTTCACTTTGTAATCCGGGGAGACGCGCTCTCCCTTTCTCACAGGGCTCGTGTGTGAGAGAGAGGGAGAAAGAGAGAGAGAGAGAGAGAGAGGTAGAGGGAGGAAGAGAAGAAAGGGAAGGGACAAGGAAAGGAAGAGATCAATAATAAAGGCAGGCTTTGAACCACTCCATCATCTTTATCCCACACCTGCCCTCAGCTGATGGACGTGTGTGTGTGTGTGTGTGTGTGTGCATGCCCGCAATGACCTCCTATTTCCGTCTGTAACCTCTCTCCTCCCAGCGCTGGCTGTCATTTGAATGGTCATCAGGTAACTGCTCATTTCCAATTTGCTGTAATTGAACAGGTATTCTGCTTGATTAAGCAATGTCACCACTGATATGAATTCCTCAGTGATGGGTTTTAGTGGAACGGGTCATTTGCCCCCCATTCATCAAACATTCATACTAAGATACTCAATCTTAAGCTGCTTAAGAAATTTTTCATGATAATGCAGTATTCATCAGCGGCTTCTTCGCTCAGGATCGCTCTGGTTAATACAGCTTTCCAGAATGCTGATTATGAATGATTTGTAAGAACAAGCAAGAAAACTTAATGTTACAGAATGAGGGCCATAATTATTAGTTTCTGGGAGAGCAGGGAGAGAAACCTAGCTCTCTCCTGCCTCCTGGTGGTTCACAGAGGGGCTCTGTGAACTGAGAAATTGTCCACATTTTCTCCCTGGTTCTTATTATTCAGTTTGGAATAATGTAAGAATCATGATGTTTTGCTAATCAATGTAGTTTAGCTAAAAGACGTCCTCACAGGCAGATCAGTTCATCCAAATGCTGCAAATTTGCCTGATTAGAAGGATTTTAGCAATTATTTAAAGAGGGGAGGCCTCCCCTAAAAATGTAAATGTAAATGTGACGTATATGTATATAAATAGAGGAATATTTGAATTCTTATAATAGGGCTTCTATAATGCTTCTCCCAGCACTTCTTTATCATATGTGATCATCATATGTAATATTGTTTTGGACGCTGTGGGTTTGACCTATACCTTACTGTTATGTGATGATGGTGATACAGGAATTGAAGCTAATTCTATTGCACTCTTTGGAAGTCTAAAGAGGAGTTAAGTAAGTAAAGTAAAGGATTATTCAAATCAAAGTTGGATTCCTGTTAACAGGGACAACAGTCTAGAGTTGGTAGGTGAAATTTTAGACAGACTACGAAATGGCAAATCTAGAAGTTCTCCTTTAATTCAATTGGGATCATTCTGGGTTAACGTCACGAAATGCCATCAAAGAGGGATGTGTGGTATGAAAATTGACAAATAAAAGTGTGTTTATTTCATATTTCAGGCACAAACGTTTCAGTCAAAACTGGTGGCAGTTTAAGCAAATAAAATGCATTTTTACAAGTTTAATTGGAAGACCACAGATGACTGTACAGTCCATGTGTAATGGAAACATTTTGAAATATGAAAGAAAAACAACTACAAGATATTCACAGTGTTGGAAAAGGTTCTCGTCATTATGAAGATGTTGGACCGCAAATTGAAAAGCTTGTTCCTGATGTTAGGCAGTTGCATAGGTCTATTTTAAGATTCATCTTTACCATCCATAGATCTCTCAAGTTAAAACATGAAAAAAAAACAGTTCTGGTACACTGAAGTCATTAAGCCATAACGTAAAAGATCCGCCTGCAGTCACACCGAAGATAAGGCATATTCAGGTTACAGAAGAAATACAAAGGCATCAAGTGACTCGTTGTGACTTTCAAGTTTGTGCTTTTTAAGTCGTGTTTGTGACACTACCTCTGGAGAGGAAAAACTTGGTATTCCAAGAGGAGGGTAACTGTACCTTCTAGGTCACAGTGTTTCCCAGATAAAGCCCTCTTCCCCAGAAGGCATGGTGTGGCTGCTTGTGAATGAAAGTGGAGGAAAAACAATAGTGTGCAAGTTTTATCGACTTTCTCCTCAGGAAAGACACAGGCAAGCACTCATGATTGACATGTAAAATCATTATGTGCTCAGAGCACAAGGCGAATACAATGCAGTTGTTAAAAAAAAAAAGATTATGTTTCACATTCTAAATAGTCTCCAAATAACCCTGGGTGAGTGTGTTTACAGGCGCACTGCATTCCAGCTCAGCGCTTCTGTCTCGATTCAGGTCATATTCAGGATGAGCTGTTTGTATGCGGCTTCGTATCCTGACCACAAATATCTCTGCATACATGAATAAACACACTATTATGAATACTACTGTGGAAACAGAGCTGAAACAGAGGAAAACCCAACTCTGAGCAGGATAAGGTGTTCAAATGCCTCGGTATCCCAGATAATATTAGCCAGCTATCATATTCAGGTTCTAATAATAGGGATGTGAACGTATCCGGACTTTTGTAAACAGGATATGGCACTGTATACACATCAATTCACAAATGGAATACTAGAATATCCAAATCCAAATATTAATGACAATGTAAATGTTAACTGTTCAGTTGATGGATTGTCTCGATTGCAGCCCTTCTGCTATTTGCTTTACAGTACATCAGGTGACCAGTGCTGATAAACAGGGATTGTTGTTCATATCGTTCATGGATGTTTTTGAAGCACTACTAGCTTTCAAAAGGGATTTTCCATGACGGAGTGAAGTGATACAAAAAATACAAAAGTATTAAAGATCAACAGTAAAATCATATATTTGTCTGGTGAACCTCAATACTTCCATTCTATTGAGTTTTTATATTTAAGATATAAAAGCACCAATGTCAGCCCCTTTATAAGCGACAGCAGCCTCAAGGCTCAAAAAATGGACTTGGGACTGGAAGGTCGACTGGGAAAACCTGACTGACTAAGAAGAGCTCTCCTCTCCCTCAACAACTACTGCCGAGGTGCCCTTGAGCAAGGCACGTAACCCCCAGTTGTTCCAGTGAAGCTGCTCATGGAGGGGCCACATTACATGTTTTTCAAGCCCGATTTGGCAATGATTTGAGATCGGGCAGAATCTACGGTAGTCTAGGGTAATCCAAGGTAGTTCAGGGTAGTTCAGGATAGTCCAGGGTAGTTCAGGCTAGTCCAGGGTAGTAGTTCAGGGTAGTTCAGGGTAGTCCAGGGTAGTTCAGGGTAGTTCAGGCTAGTCCAGGGTAGTTCAGGGTAGTCCACGGTAGTCCAGGGTAGTTCTGGGTAGTCTAGGGTAATTCAGGGTAGTTCAGGGTAGTCCAGGATAGTTCAGGGTAGTCCAGGGTACTTCAGGGTAGTTCAGGGTAGTTCAGGGTAGTCCAGGATAGTCCAGGGTAGTTCAGGGTAGTCCATGGTAATTCAGGGTAGTCCAGGGTAGTCCAGGGTAGTTCAGGGTAGTCCACGGTAGTTCACGGTAGTTCAAGGTAGTCTAGGGTAGTTCAGGGTAGTCCAGGGTAGAACAGGGTAGTTCAGGGTAGTACAGGGTAGTTCAGGGTAGTCCACGGTAGTTCAGGATAGTCCAGGGTAGTTCAGGGTAATTCAGGGTAGTTCAGGGTAGTCCAGGATAGTTCAGGGTAGTCCAGGGTACTTCAGGGTAGTTCAGGATAGTTCAGGGTAGTCCAGGATAGTCCAGGGTAGTTCAGGGTAGTCCACGGTAATTCAAGGTAGTCCAGGGTAGTCCAGGGTAGTTCAGGGTAGTCCACGGTAGTTCAAGGTAGTCTAGGGTAGTTCAGGGTAGTTCAGGGTAGTCCAGGGTAGTCCAGGTTAGAACAGGGTAGTTCAGGGTAGTACAGGGTAGTTCTGGGTAGTCTAGGGTAGTTCATGGTAGTCCAGGGTAGTTCAGGGTAGTTCTGGATAGTCCAGGGTAGTTCAGGGTAGTCCAGGGTAGTTCAGGATAGTCCAGGGTAGTTCAGGGTAGTCCAGGGTAGTCCACGGTAATCCAGGGTATTTCTGGGTAGTCTAGGGTAGTTCAGGGTAGTCCAGGGTAGTTCAGGATAGTCCAGGGTAGTTCAGGCTAGTCCAGGGTAGTTCAGGGTAGTCCAGGGTAGTCCACGGTAATCCAGGGTAGTTCTGGGTAGTCTAGGGTAATTCAGGGTAGTTAAGGGTAGTCCAGGATAGTTCAGGGTAGTCCAGGGTACTTCAGGGTAGTTCAGGGTAATTCAGGGTAGTCCAGGGTAGTCCACGGTAGTTCAGGGTAGTCCAGGGTAGTTCAGGGTAGTTCAGGCTAGTCCAGGGTAGTCCAAGGTAGTCCAGGGTAGTCCAGGGTAGTCCAGGGTACAGGGTAGTTCAGGGCAGTCCAGGTTAGTTCAGGTTAGTTAGTTGTGCTCCTCAAAAACAGCCATCATTGTGTGTGCGTCAAGTGTGACAGAAGAGACTGAAAGTCTGCAAATTTCACTCGCCTGCTGCTCTAACCTCCAGGCTACTGGAGGCTGTCCCATTCCATCAGAGCTCCACAGTTCGCAGGTGGCCGCGGGGGGAAACCGCAGCCACCACACTCTGAGGCAAACACTCCGACTGCTCCACAGTGCTGCCGCAGCACGACCAGTGGGGCTTCCCGGGGTGACCCTTGTGGCCGTGACCGCAGCCCTGGAACCCTCCTGAAGTCAAGGGGGTAGAAAAACAGACAGGCAAGATGTGAGATCAGCAGCAACAGTAGAATTTTAGAGATTCTCCAGGGAAGAAGAAGGCACTGTTGAAGAGGAAAAAACACTGAGACAAACCGAGAAGTATACCTAATTATACTACACTTCATACAAAACAAACTTACATATTACTACATATTACATATACAGAAACCCCCATCCTACATCCTGCACTGCACTTTATTAACACTGCACTTTACTACAGATCATGTCTCATGCATTACCATGCATCTGTTGTTTGTTTTTTGTATAGTGTCTCGGTTTTTAGCGTGTATTGATCATGTATGTTTTTTCATGTTGTATGGTTTTTGTGTCGATTAGAGGCTTGTGACGAAGAATTCGAATGTGTTTTTAATACAAATGGCCAATAAACTTAACAAAACGAAGTAACTAAAGTAACTAACTCTCCCGCATTAGTGCTGCAGGACTTTCCAAACAATTCCTCTAGTGGATGGATGGGCAGCAGAATTGCACCAGGCGTCCACGAGAAATTCTTGTTTTTATATATGTTCTACTCGGCTGCTGCCCTGTTACTCTGCCAGCTAAGGGTAAATTCTTGAAATAAAAAAAACATGGTCTATCACTGTTGCTGTTATTGAATTTTCACAGCGGCAGCAAATCAGTGAGGGGAATCTACCTCTTATCTGCAGTCTTCCTCTCTGTCCAGCACATGCTTGGTGTCTGGAATGTGCATATTGTGTTTTTTTATTGACTTTTTGGTGTTTTGCTCTGTGTACCTGGCATGGTTCCTGGGCAGCCACAGCGAGCCTCTTTGGCCCCGCCGCTGGAGCAGAAGGAGCAGCAGTGAAACGTCCCACGGTGACGTCTGAACTTCCTCTTCACGTTCAGGACGAATGGAGAACCCTGGAGACCGAGACAGGAAAGAGCCGTGAGGAGAGAAAAACACACACCAGCCACGATGACCTATCTACCTACATACAGTACCTAACAGTGCTGGGGGTAACGCGTTACTGTAATCACATTATTTTCTCCTGTAATGGAGTAAAGTAAGGCATTACTGTTCCAGTTTCAGTAAACACACTACAGTTACTGATTAGACAGATCGGTCATTACTAGCATTACATTCTTTAGCCTCTTTAACCTCTTTATTAATGTAATCTGTATGAAAGTTTCCTCGTCTTATCCAGCCTTCAAATCATGCCGGAAATATCAGAATTATGAGTAGAGCGCACATGAACGAGCCAACAAAGTGGTAAAAACGACTGGGAAAGTCAGAATTTAATCCTGTAGGCTCTGTCTTTATTAAATACCTTAAAAGAAAGACTTAGTGTCTCTCGTAGATACTTCTGCTGGTAATGTGGCTTAGGTCGACAATATTTAATGTCCCAATGAACATAAGTAAGCCTCACACAATCATTGAAAGTGTAACGCAAAAGTATCTATCTATCTATCTATGTATCTATGTATCTACCTACCTATCTATCTATCTATCTATCTATCTATCTATCTATCTATCTATCTATCTACCTACCTACCTACCTACCTACCTATCTATCTACCTACCTACCTACCTACCTACCTACCTACCTACCTATCTATCTATCTATCTATCTATCTATCTATCTACCTACCTACCTACCTACCTATCTATCTATCTATGCAGACAGACAGAAGCAAACAGAATTTAGAGGATGTCAAACTGTTAGTAGAAATCTTGCTTATCAGACATCTAAAGTAAATCATTTTTACATCCGAGCTGTGGGTAGGCAGCCTGTTTTGGGTTTTTGCCTGGAGAGAAAGTTGTCCATGTCGATTTCTGTTGCTGGGATAATGCGTGCTGACATCTGAGAGAGATTCAGCACCCCTGAGGCGATAAGCTGGGATCCCTTGGCAGGGCGAGGGCTCAATCCAGCTTAAAACCCAACCGCTTTAACAAGCACTTTCAACTGCAATGTGTTAAGTGTAAAATAAATAACATTATCAAGAAGATAACTCATAATGATGTTAACTGCAGATTGCTTTGAGACGGAGACAAAATAAGAAGCTTTTTTGGTCATTTCTTGCCAATATTCAATTCAATAAATTCACCTCATCCTCATATTTTCTTGTTATATAATTCCATTCTTTGGGTTGATTTAGTACCTTGACATGTTGGGCTTTGACACACACCCAGACAGAGTAGGCTCCCGGCTCTACAGGCGTGTATGAAACACCGTAGGACCCGTCGTCATTGTCAACCACCGTTGTCTCCACCATGCTGAAGAAAAAAACAAATTATCTGTGTAATTTTATGGGAATACTACTGAAAAATGCAACTGATAAGCAATTCAGTTACACACAAAAATAAATGTTAAGGGCATCTTTTCCTTACATATCCCCCCCCCACACACACAGTAATCTTTCCTGTTACAATTCATTGTATGATAATAACTAGAAGGCAGTCAGTAGAGTGCAAACCTCTGCCAGTGCTGAACAATTTCCTCCTTCCTCCACCTTGCAAAGCTGCAGTCATGTTTGTTTATCGTTTGTCTTCCGGATTTCATTTTCTGACAAAATAGCTTGTGAATACAACACTGTTTACCAGCTGACTTGGAAGTCCTGGATGTTGGACCTTCCCACTAGCACCTGAACGCAACATAATAGGGCTAAAAAACGATAATCATTAGAAAGGTGGAAATCCCAGATCCAGATCACCACCAAAATCTACACTGATTCTTGGGCCAAGGCCTATCTGTGCACCAGATTTAAGGGATAAGTTTGGCAAATTTGGACCTATATATAATAATAATAATAATAATAATAATAATAATAAACTTTATTTATATAGCACCTTTCAAAACAATTGTTACAAAGTGCTTTACAATAAATAAAAGCATGGAATAAAAACACTAGAAAAAAACAAAAACAAAGAATAGAAAGAAAGCACAAATAAATAAAATGACATGAAAATCATTATAAAAAATGGCTACAGCAACAACATCAATGGAGTAAAAATAGAGCTAAGAAACAAGGAATAAAAGTAAAACAAAAAAGAAAGTAAAAAAGAAATAAAAATCATAGTAAAAAAGCCTTTACATAAAAATGTGTTTTGAGGAGAGACTTAAAAGAAAACACAGAGTTTGCTAGCCTGAGATTCTCAGGCAGGGCATTCCGAAGTTTAGGAGCCCTGACGGCAAACGCCCGGTCACCTTTAGATGCAAGCCGGGAGGTGGGACCGGTCAGAAGGGCCCGGCCTGAGGATCTCAGGCTGCGCTTCGGCTCATAGGGGATTAAAAGGACAGAGATATAAGTAGGAGCCTGACCATGTAGCGCCTTTAAAGTTAAAAGCAAAATCTTAAAATCAATTCTAAAACTAATAGGAAGCCAGTGAAGAGAAGCTAAAATGGGGGTTACATGGTCCCGCCTTTTACTCTTAGTTAAAAGCCTTGCAGCTGCATTTTGCACTAATTGCAGGTGAGAGAGGGATAATGGTGATAAAGGTAATTAAGTGATTCTCTCTTGATCCCTATGAGAAAATGCTGTGTTTGCTTGCCCCTGTCTGGGAGATCAGAACTACTAACAGCTTCCCTGGAGGGATTCAGCATCTTGCTCAAGGACTCTTCAGCAGAGCAGATGCTTGAAGGGCGGTTCTCTCCAACCACTAGGCCTCCCAGCCCCCTCCCCGTTACCTGGTAAATCAGAGATACCCTGGAAAACTGAAACACTGTCATGGCGGGACAGACTGTGTCACACACTCACCAGTTTTTCTTCTCCTTGTGGACGATGCTGACCAGGACTTGCTCCCCGCCTCGTCCCATCCGCTCCCCGGCCGAGTCCCGGGACACCAGGGTGAACTGGCCCTGCTGGCCCTCCCTGCCCCGCTGCAGACCTGGGGTGTGTGTGTGTGTGTGTGTGTGTACATGTTAGAGGCCAGAAAGGTGGACCGACAAACACACACACACACACCGACAGACAGCGCACATTCATGGACCAACATACACACACACACACACAAAGCAGAAAAACAGTCACACATAAAGGCTGAGAAGTCTCTTTCACTCTCATACATACGCGTTTTCACACACACACACACACACACACACACACACACACGCACACACACACACACACACACACATATGCATGCACACACACCTACAGAAAACATACATGCATGGACAAACACGGACGCACACACACTCAAGGCAGAAACACAGTCATAAGGCAGAAAATTCTCTCTCACACACACACATACACATACCTATATGTGCATGTATGGACAAACATGCAGACACACACACACACACACACACACACACACAGGCAGAGAAGTCTCAAGAAGACACACAAGAAGCAGAAAGACAATCATATAAAGGCATAAAAGTCTCTCTCTTTCTCTCATACACACACACAGGCAGCAAAGTCTCTCTCTCTCACACACATACACACAGACTGAGAAGGATAGAAGGACACACACACACACACAGTCTCTGCAAGTTGTCCAAGTCATCCTGCATGGGCACATCACATTAACAGAGGCACTTCATCATTTCGACACACCACAAAATGGAGACGCTTAGACATTTGTCTTGTGCCTCCAAAGATTACAGACAGACACACACACACACACACACACACACAGTCTCACACACAAAACAACCCCCCACTGAGCGCTTACCCAAGCTACTTTGCCCCTAAACATATGGCCTGTGCTCCCAATTTTAGTGTGACTTCAGTGACAGGGGGGAGCACAAGTGTTTCAGTGCTGCTGACCTGAGCTTTATTATAAAACCTCCCACCATCACTCAGCGTGTCGTTAACCTGCTCTGCTGCGTCCCCTTGTCACACACTCACTTAAAGGAATAGTTCACCCAAAAATGAAAATTCTGTCATCATCTACTCCCCCTCATGCCAGTTGAAACACAGGTGAAGTTTGTCCATATAACACACAGGGAGGTTGCCAGCACAACTCCATAGCAGCCTTCTCCAAAACAACTGAAGTCAGTGGGGACCAGTTCTTCAGAGTTCCAAAAAGACCTACAGTATATTTACACCATCATTTAGTGCAAATCTGAACTACAGCTGATTGATTTGCAACAAATAATGGTGTATAGGTCTTTCTATTCACAGTGTGATTGTTTGGCTGTTTTTGTTTTGGAACTCTAAAGAACAGGTCCCCATTGACTTCAGTTGTTTTGGAGAAGGCTGCTACCAAGTTGTGCTGCAGCCTCCCTGTGTGTTATATGGACTAACACATTTCACCTGTGTTTCATTTGGCATGAGGGGGAGTAGATGAGTACAGAATTTTCATTTTTGGGTGAACTATTCCTTTAAGATATTCAGCAGTCACTTGTTGTGGCGTCGCTGTCGTGTTTAAGTCAACATCATTTGCATTCACATGAATGATTAATGTCGCTTTGCATATTGTTGTCAGCGTCGGTTAGCCACACGGCTCACTCTGCAGCTAATGATCCCACACTCTGTCTTCATCCATCACTGTTTTACCTTTTCCACTCGCTACAGAACTGCACAATATGACTTGTTTACATGCTGCTGGAATACTGTTATGACAGCTACTACTACTAACTACTAATTCTTTTACCACTACTATCACTACTACTACTGCTGCTACTGCTATTAAGTCAAGTCAAAGTTTATTATTGCTCGATATCACAAAATATGTCTCAAAGGGCTGTACATAAAATAAAACAATAATGAGCAACATTAGCAAAATATATAAAAATGTACAAAGTGAGATAAACTACATATAAAACATTATATTTACAAAATATTTGAAATATTTAAAAATATAAAAAGTTAGGTAAAATACAACAATACACAATATGCACATAAAACTCCTGTACATTCATACCTGGATACAGATGAAAACACATAAATGTGTAACATACAGTACATATACGTAACCATACAGGGAGCCAATGTAATGAAATAAGAACAGGGGTAATATGATCAAATTAAGTTAATTACTATTACTGCTACTAATATTTCCATTACTACTAAAACTACTACGATTACGAGCTCAGGTTAGCCCCTTCATTAGATCACTTCTTAAAATTATTGTTTTTTTAAACTGGCTTTCTTATAATGTTTTATTTATATTGAAGTTTTAGTCATTCATTTATTGATACTCGAAATTGTTTTATCTCCTCCTTGCTTCGTTCTCATTTTCTTTGCTGCTTTTTTATCTGTAAAGCAGCTTTGTAAATTCTGTTTTTGAAAAGCGCTAAAAATAAAGATGATTAAAAATAAAGAATATTATTAATATTGACTTTTCTATTAATACTACTACTACTTCTATTACTACTAGTACTACTACTACTGTTATTACTACTGTAAAAAAGGCTTGCAGTCTAAATTGACTTTAACAACCATATTGGCTGGCACAGCCCCTCGTTTAAGTATTCTGTAGTTCATTGGACACACATTTCTTAGAATCGATAACCCATATAAACTCGCTAATTGTGATAGTTGATTTGTTCTGGAGAGTTGCACGAACGTGTTTGAGACTAAGAGTGTGGCTGTATTGGATGTATGTGCGTCTATTAATCTGTAAATACATCTAATTTGTTTATGTTAATTTGGAAGTCGATTTAAGCTGGAGAACTGTTGCTCCCTTTCCCTGTTGTGGGTGTGGTGTACTGGCATGGGGGTCGCCTTGGAAACACTTAGTCGAGTGGCATTAATACTAGTTGTTGCAAATTGTCATTTGCAATTAATAATGTGCCTATAATTTAATTACGTTATTTACTGGAGTAAAGAATTTGTTGTATATTATTTAAGGTAATTCTGATTGTAAATAATACACGCTCATGTTGTTGGCTTACTGCCCACTGAGCAAAAGACGTGATTTCAACATCGCATCTATGCTTTAGCTCTCATATAGCGCAGGATCATTACGGCTATGTATAGACCTATTTTAGACCAAGCAGTAAATACATTATTACAATGAATAAACATCTGTAAATACCAAAAATATGCACCAGAGAAGTCCTGTAGACTAGCCTACAAGATAATTATCTGAGCAGTTAAAAGTAATTTTAACATTGCGTCTATGCGTAGCTCAATATAGTCCAGGATAATATTGTCTATGTATAGACATCTAATAAACTTTCACTTTTCAACCCCATTTAAACTTAATTTAGCCTGGACGGCTATGGCCATTTAGACATGTTTTAAACGTCTAATCAACGTAAAATTGCTCAGTGGGTGTGCCTGCTTCATTATGTATATTGGAATTCTACTATTTAGATTAAGCTACACTTTCAATTGCTTTCATTATTATTTCACTTGAGTAATCATATAGTGTGCACAATTTATTCCACTCATCTACTGTCTGTATGGAAATTGTCCTTGTCTGCATATAATTCACGTTGGACTGCCAGCTTGTGGCTAAAGTGGAATGACAGGACAACATAGTAGTTTAATAGCTGACTGTGCCATATTTATTTCTGTATTATCCTCATAGTTTATTGCTCTTATTTCCAGAAACCACATTCCACACTCTTTATACCCAGCAAGGGGTATACTGTATGTACAGCCACTTAATGAAGTCCAGTCTGGGAAATCAGCATCTCTTCTCATGTATTTTAATGGATACACCACAGTGACTACAACTACTTGAACCACAAGAGACTTAAGAAAGTCATCTTCATTACAACTACTACTAATATTGCCATTACTACTAATACTACTTCTAGCATTACTACCTTTACCTCTACTACTACTACTACTGTATTGTTTGTGTTTTTACATGTGTGCATGTGTGTGTGTGCTTGCAAAGCCAAGCAGCCCAGCAGCTGTCACCATTACAGAGGCAGCTGCTGTTCTCACACACATCTCAGTAAACTCACCTGTCCCGTACAGCCGTGTGGTCCAAATCCCCCTCTTATCACACAGGGAAGGGATAAGCCCCAGTAAGCCCCTGTGATTTTCTGCTTTCTTCCAGTTATCATATACATCTGGACTTTATCTGCCGCCTTAAATGAACGAGTCAAACTACATAAAGAGCAGCGGGTGAAACTTCACACATAAACTTAGGAACAACTTGGGGAGGGACAAACAATTTATAGGTTGTAAATAATAAAAAAAACAAAAAACGGCTTAGCTGATGTAGCGAATCTGAGGATTTACGTGGCCTAATCTTTCATATAAAAAAAGGTCCCTAATCCTTAACAACACACATTAAAAAGTCACTATGAAGGAAGTGTGGTACAAGTCAGATGGATAGGGAAAAGGCACGGTAGGCTCAAGTGGTTCAAGGGGCCCGAAGCAATCAAAATACACATCGCACCCCTACACACACACACACACACAAACACTTTGCACTTTGACACCGGGAGGACTCTCCAAGGGAGTCATTATCTGCTGAGGTTTTCCCTTCCCCACACAGGTAAACACTACTTACAGCTGGGCCTGTCCCAGAGACACGCTGCTACAAATCCCTGCTAGTGTTTGTTTGTGTGTGTGTGTGTGTGTGGGGGGGGTTGTGTTTGTTATCTTCGTGAACGACCGGTTTTAGGTACAGAGAGAGGCAGAGGGAAAAGCCCCGCACACATAGATCTGTGGCATTTCTCTTATTTATTGGTTTCTCTGTTTGGCGAGGAATAACGGTGGTCGTTCTACAGAAAATATGTGTAGGGACTAGGGCTGAACTATTTTGAAAAAATAACTAATTGCGATTATTTTGACTGATATTGCAATTGCGATATGATTTGCGATATTAGAGGGAATGATCATTTTTACATCATTATTCTCATTTTCATTGAAAAACGTATTCAGATGATTATGGTGTGATTTTTGCGGGGATCTGTACCAAACAAAGATGTTTTCTTAAGTCTGTAGAATATGATGTGTAGGCCAGGACATCTCTGCAGCACCACAATATTTCATTTAAAATGCTATTTTGACACATTTCGCCTTTAACAAATATTGCGCCTCCTGCGATTTGAAAATTGCAGTAGGCCATAGTGCGATTTCGATAAAATTTCGATTAATTGTTCAGCCCTAGTAGGGACAACAATATACCTGCTCAGACCTCACCTTGTTCGAGTTGGTCAAGTTAGAGAGAGTAAGTAAGTAAGTAACTTTATTTATATAGCACATTTCGAGAGCAGAGACGTCACAAAGTGCTTCACAGAGGAAATAAAGCATAGACATACAGTACATAGAGACATAAAGCACACTAAAAACAGACAGAAAACAAAAAATAGAAAATTACACAAAGGCAAGTCTAAACAAATGGGTCTTGAGCTGCTGTTTAAAGGTGTCCACAGTGTCCACAGATCTTAAGTCCAGAAGGAGAGAGTTCCAAAGCTTAGGAGCCACAAAGCCTCAAAAGCACAGTCTCCTTTAGTTTTTAGCCTAGATTGAGGAACAGCCAGCAAACCCTGATCAGAGGAACTTAAGAGACCTGCTGGTGACACAGGGCTGCAGTAGATCTCTAATGTAGGCAGGTGCCTGACCATGCAGAGCTCTGTAGGCGATCACAAGCTCTTTGAATTGGATTCTGAATTTGATGGGGAGCCAGTGAAGAGCGATCAGAATCGGTGTCACATGAGACCTTTTGGAGGACCTGCTGAAGAGTTTAGCAGCAGCATTTTGGACCGCTTGTAAACCATCCAGGGATGTTTTGCTGAGGCAGGTGAAAAGGGAGTTTACAATAATCAAGACGGGACGATATAAAAGCAGGAATTAACATCTCCATCTCCGCTTGAGACACAACGGGCCTGAGCTTTGCAATGTTTCTCAGCTGGAAAAAACAAGAGCGAATCAGACACTTGACATGTTGGTCCAGAGTCAGAGCCTGGTCCATAGTGGCACCTGGATTTCTTATGGAGGGTTTAACCGACAAGGTAAGAGACCCAAGACCATCCCTTATCTTAGGGACGAGACTAGGCGGGGCAGGAATAAGGATTTCTGTTTTGTCTGCATTTAGCTGTAAGAAATGATCTGCCATCCAGTTTTTTATAGCGTTTAGGCAGTTATTTAAAACTGACAATTTAGCTGTGTGTGTGTGTGTGTGTAAAATTGGGTGCACAGACCTATTTAGGGGGAAAGAAGCTTGGGTAAGCGCCCAGTGGGGGGTTATTTTGTGTATGAGGTATTTGTGTGTGTGTGTGTATGTGTGTGTGTGAGTGTGAGTGTGTGTGTAAGCTCTGAGGCCGTCTCAGGACACACATATCTTTCGTCTCGCAGAGGTAATTCCTGCCACTCGAAAACTTCCCACAGCTAGTTGGAATGTCACTTTGAAGTTATCCCTGCTCCCCACTGCCTCAAGGGTCTTTTTCAGTGAGGGTGTGCGTGTGTGTGTGTGTGTGTGTGTGTGTGTGTGTGTGTACGTATGTTCGTATTTGTGGGTAAAAAACATCCCACGGTGCAGTGCCTCCGGGAGCGTTCGGCACTGTGAGTCATCTTCAACGTTCCTACAGTACCAAAGGAATTTCAATTTCTGTCTTCAAGCCAAAATACCCAGGAAGATAACAATAACCTGAGCACACACACACACACACACACACACACACACACAGAGAGACACACCACACCCCAATCGTCCCCCATCCCCCCTGAAACTACTCCCCCAGGCCGTTGCTGTAACTAAGAATGTATTTTTTACTCTTCTTGCCTTGCTAAATAGACTATGCATCTATTACAAATATGAATGTTGTGCAATAACTAGGCCTAATGAACGAAAAGGGAGCAGAGCTGCTACTTACATGGGTAGACAGGCATGAAAAGATGCACACCGCCCATTAAAACCTGATCCTGGAGACACTTTACTTTGCCATGGATTTATTCCAGTATATTAACCTGAGTGTTAACCTACTGAAGATTACTGCAAGTACATAATAATGCACTTAATGAAAATCTCTCTATTACATAATTTCCATTTTACATTTTAGGCATTTAGCTGATGCTCTTATCCAAAATTCACAACGAGTGCAACATTAGAATAACCTTGAATTCCTTGATTGACAAATTACAGGCAGCTAATAGTCGGAAGTGCGAGGGGTCAGAGAGCCACAGGGCCCCGACAATATTCCTGTGACCCATGCATGATCACGTAAGAGAGGTGCACAGAAAATCATTAAAATAAGAGCTAAGGAGAGAGGTGGGACGGATTTTTTTTGGAGAGCAATTAGAGTGAAGAGGAGGGGGGGGGGGATATGATTCAGACGGGGGAGGGTGAAGTACAGTAATTCTCCAGGTCCTCACACATTCTCAGAAAGTAAGATACAGGACAAAGGCGACAAAAGGTACAAGTCTAAGGTACAAGCAGCCGAATTTTCATGACCTAGAGCAGTGATTCTCAACCTTTTTCATATCAAGGACCCTTAATTTAGTCCACGTTAGGGCCACGGACCCCCATTTGATGAGATTTCTTCTCTCAGACCCACATCTGAGAATATTTTTATTGTTAGATATGATTTTGTCCCGAATTCCATGACTATCTGTATTGAAGGTAGAGAGATAACAGTGAAAGACAGTCAAAATAGTCATTCTTCTAATAGTGTTAACTCCATAATGGTGAAGTTTAATAATTCATCAATTTGCTGGGGACCCCCTGGAACCCCCTCAAGGACCCCTGGTGGTCCCCGGACCCCACGTTGAGAACCATTGACCTAGAGGAATCTACTTCAAGAAGCAGCTACTTCACAGCCTCCTCTGTCCCCTGAACTGCATCCCCGTCCCCCATTTTTTCTTCCTCCACTTCTTCCTCAAACTTGAAGTAAACGAACAACCTCTTCACAGCTTTTCTTTCCTTTCCTAGCACTTCTCTATCACGCATGATCATTTTACGGTCACAGGAATATTTTACTGCGTAGTTTACTCCATTCCTTACTGCTGGTTACCTGTACTGTTGGTGATCTAGGAATTCAAGCCTATTCTACTCAGCTAAATGCCTGAAAGTAAAATGTAAATGCAGCCTAATCAGTTTTTGATGGAGAGAGTCATTCCCACAGACTTGTACAGCCACGAGAAAAGGAGAAAAGGAAAAGAAACTCAGAATTTGTTTAGGTGACCAGGTAGTAGCCAAGGAGACCTGCTGTCTTAAAACACAAAATTCCTTAATTCAATCCCTGGCATAACCATACCATCACCTGGTTCTATCCATTGTAATAACCATGCGTTACCCCAGTTCCACCCCTGGTATAATAGTATAATAACCGTATGATACCAGGATTCAACCCCATTATTAACCAAACGTTAACCCAGTTCCACCCCTGAATACAATCCAATAACCCAGTTCAATCCACTGTAATAACCAAGGCTGGGTATTGGCTAGGACCTCACGATACGATACGTATCACGATACATGGGTCACGATGCGATTGTATCACGATACATTGCGATACGATACATATTGCGATACATTGCAATACTCTACATAATTTACTGAAAATTTAAAAATAGAGCTGAAAATACAACTTGCTGTGTACCACCTGGGTAGTCTAATATGTACACCACATTATATTGATAACTCAGCGGACAAATTGAGTCAAAACTATTTAATTCAAAGGGATTTGAGGGAAATTTAAGGACATTTTAAATCCGTTTTAAACTTTTTTGAATGTATCGATACGAGGGGCTGGAAAATCGATACAGTATCATGGAAAAAAATATTGCAATACTCAGCTGTATCGATTTTTTTGCACAGCCCTAGTAATAACCACACGTTCTATCCTGGTAATAACCATATGTTGACTCGATTCTATCCTTGGTAATAACCA
Source organism: Centroberyx affinis (assembly GCF_046629955.1). Classification (NCBI taxonomy): domain Eukaryota; kingdom Metazoa; phylum Chordata; class Actinopteri; order Beryciformes; family Berycidae; genus Centroberyx; species Centroberyx affinis. The sequence goes on from NW_027279905.1 coordinate 184,211, forward strand.
TATGTTAACTCAATTCCATCCTTGTTAATAACCATATGTTAACTCGATTCCATCCTTGGTAATAACCACAAGATAACCTGGGTTTATCTCTGGTAATAACCATGCGTTAACCCGATTCTATCCCCGGTAATAACCATATGTTAACTCAATTCCATCCTTGTTAATAACCATACATTAACTCGATTCCATTCTTGGTAATAACCATACGTAACCTGAATCCATCCCCGGTAATAACCCCACGACAACACAGTTCATTTCATTGTAATAACCACACAATAACCATGTTTCACCCCTGGTAATAACCGTACAATGCCTGGCTCCATCTTTGGTAATACCCTGGTAATAACCATGTGAGAAACACTCTCTCACCTTCGCCTTCGATGGTGCACTTGCTGAGGTCCAGCGTCTTGGCGTGGATCACCCCCACCACCGGGTATCCCTCCACCTCCCCCGCCCGCTCGCCCGGCGCGAAGCAGATGCCGCCGCCGTCGTCGGGGGCGACCGTCGCGGGCCGGGGGTCGTAGCCGCTCTCCGCCAGGCCGGTCAGCCGCCTCAGGGTCACCCCCTTGGCGCTGAGGATCTCGGCGTCCGAGCCGCAGGTCAGCAGCCTCTCGGCGAACTCCACCCCGCCCCGAACGTCCGACAGAGCCTGCCGCAGCTGCGCCCTCTGCAGGTGGAGTTGGTTCCTGTGGGACAGAGGCAGGTGTCGTGGGGGTTTCAATGCATATCCAGACCTGCGTGAGAAGAACCCAGGTCTTTGTACAGCTGAATTAGAGTTGTTCCGATACCGATACCAGTATGGGAAATGCCTCCGATACAGCCTAAAATGCTGGATCGGGTATCGGCGAGTACGCGAGTCTACGCACCGATCCGATATCACGTAATTTATTAGCCCCGAAAAAAATCTACTTTAAAGTAGTTTCACCTGGATAAAACAGCCGTTTTCCTGTAAATCTATACTTATATACAAATTTTATACTGTTACTGTACTATTTAAAATTCTAAATATCTTTTATTTTACTAAATTGTGGCTGCACTTTAACAGTTTTTTTAAAGGAATTGTTATTTACTCCTAGATTTATTTATTTATGTTCTTTTTCAGTTATGACTGTCAACAAAGTTTTATGGCATTCATTCTCTGTATGTATTTGTTCATGTTTTACAAAGGGTTTAACCTGAGTCAGGCCATACAACAATGATAGCAATCATATCACATCCATACAGGGTTAGTAGTAACCAGCTGTTAAAAAATAATAATAATATATATATATTTTTTTTAACGCACTGGTATCGGATCGGTACTCGGTATCGGCCGATACGCAAGTTCAGGTATCGGAATCGGTATCGGGAAGAAAAAAATGGTATCGGAACATCTCTAAGCTCCTTTCTGATAACGTTATCCTACTATAAAATGAGGAAAACTCTGTCCATCTGTCTGTCTGCATCCAATTTGCTCCTCAATGGGTTGGCCAATCAATCTGAAACTGCACATGGGCATTGAGCATTGGCATAGGCAGGCACTGACGAAGCTGATTTTTCCATTTTCCCAAATTTACACTGTTTATGTGCATTTTTGGGCAAGTCTGCGCGGAGTTGTGGCAGGTATGGACTAGTACTCTACTGACTGAAGTTGTAAGAACGGTGTGGTTTTGCCCGGCTGGGTGTCTGACCTGCGTTGGAGCCGCAGATCCTCCAGGCGGCGCAGCAGAGCCAGGCAGTGGGCCTCCACGGCGCTGGCGTAGCCTCGCGCAAACGCCCGCACCTCCTCGGCCGTGGCCTCCACTCGCTCCTGCAAGGTCTCCTGGGAAATCTCCACCTGTGAGAGGGTAAAAGGAAGAGAGTGACTTAAGAGTGAAACAGTAAAATAAGCTTTAACTCCTAGATCACCGAAATTATAAGTCGATCAGTAGTAGAGATGTCCGTCATGGCTTCAGGGCCCAATTCAAAATTTCATAGCATTTCTTTTTCCACACCTTCATTTCTTCCCTGAATTTGAAGATTGCGGTTAATGTTCACTTTACTGTACTTTCTTTCTTTTTTTTAACAATATGTTTATTGAAATTTAACAACTGAAAACATAGACAACACATCACGTACATCCTCACTCATACACGTGTCAAAAATAAATAAATGAATGAATAAACAAATAAATAGTGAAATATACATATAATACATATAATAATAATAATAATGATATGAATCATAACAATAATAGAGAAAGAAAGAAAGAAATATTAAGAAATATAAAAAAAAAAAAAAATAGAAGGCAGTCTTCTGTCACACTTTTCCTTTTCCCTCCCTCATTCAGGCCATATTTGCATTTTTTAAAAAGTCCATAATTGGATTCCACTTTACTGTACTTTCTGATTTTTTTCAAACGATCAGACCGATTTTCCAGACTTTTTCCCAGAAGCCCTGACTCCTGACCGCACCTTCTGCAGCGACTCCTCCAGGCGCTCCAGGCGGGGCCGCAGGCGGGCCGCGACCAGCCCTCGGATGCGGTCGCCGTGGCGATGGACGACGTCGCGCGCGGGGCAGCAGCAGTGGTCGCGGTGCAGGGTGGCGGCGCACTCCAGGCAGACGGGCAGGTCGCACGGCTCGCAGAAGAGGCGGAGCTCCTGGCCCGGATGGAGCGAGCAGAGGACGGGACGGGACAGGCGGCCCTGCTTCTTCAGCTCCTGCAGACTCTGGACAGAGTGAGACGCCGTCCGCTTCTGCCGTCTGCAAGGAGAGAGAGGGAGAGAGAGGGAGAGAGAGGGAGGGAGGGAGGGAGAGAGGGAGAATGTCTCAGATCCAACATGAGGCTGTCAGTGGCAGGATTCTGTTCAGCCTGAATTTAAGTGAACAGATAGCTGATACTGAGGATTAGCTCAGTTATTATGTAGCCTAGTTTTTAAGTTTACTAATCTTTTAATGTGTCAAACAACCAAGAGCTTTTCTTGGAGTCGTGGGAAAACAATGGGATAAATTATGTTGAATAAAAATATAGAATAGAATAGAATAGAATAGAATAGAACTTAACCAACTGGTGCTCCTGACAGCAGAACTCAGACTAGAATAGAATAGAATAGAATAGAATAGAATAGAAGTTACCTGTACAACTGGCCATAGAACTCAGAATAGAATAGAGTAGAAGTTAGCCTACTTGTGCAGCCTATTTCTATTGGCAGCAGAACAATAGAATAGATTCTAGAATAGAATGTTTTCCTACCTGTGTGCCTGACTGCAAAACTCAGAATAGAACAGAATAGAATAGAAGTTGTCCTTCTTGTGCACCTTGCAGCAGAACTCAGAATAGAATAGAATAGAATAGAAGTTGTCCTTCTTGTGCACCTTGCAGCAGAACTCAGAATAGAATAGAATAGAATAGAAGTTGTCCTACCAGTGCACCTGGCAGCAGAACTCAGAATAGAATAGAATAGAATAGAATAGATGTTTTCCTACCTGTGTGCCTGACTGCAAAACTCAGAATAGAATAGAATAGAATAGAATAGAAGTTGTCCTACCTGTGTGCCTGGCAGCAGAACTCAGAATAGAATAGAATAGAATAGCATAGCATAGCATAGCATAGCATAGCATAGCATAGAATAGAATAGATGTTTTCCTACCTATGTGCCTGACTGCAAAACTCAGAATAGAATAGAATAGAATAGAACTTGTCCTTCTTGTGCACCTCGCAACAGAACTCAGAATAGAATAGAATAGAATAGAATAGAATAGAATAGAAGTTGTCCTACCTGCGCTCCTGGCAGCAGAACTCAGAATAGAATAGAATAGAATAGAATAGAATAGATGTTTTCCTACCTGTGTGCCTGACTGCAAAACTCAGAATAGAATAGAATAGAAGTTGTCCTTGTGCACCTCGCAGCAGAAATCAGAATAGAATAGAATAGAATAGAATAGAATAGAAGTTGTCCTACCTGTGCGCCTGGCAACAGAACTCAGAATAGAATAGAATAGAACAGAACTCACCTGTGCACCTTGCCGCAGAACTCAGAATAGAATAGAATAGAATAGAAGTTGTCCTACCAGTGCGCCTGGCAGCAGAACTCAGAATAGAATAGAATAGAATAGAATAGATGTTTTCCTACCTGTGTGCCTGACTGCAAAACTCAGAATAGAATATAATAGAATAGAAGTTGTCCTACGTGTGTGCCTGGCAGCAGAACTCAGAATAGAATAGAATAGCATAGCATAGCATAGCATAGCATAGCATAGCATAGCATAGAATAGAATAGATGTTTTCCTACCTATGTGCCTGACTGCAAAACTCAGAATAGAATAGAATAGAATAGAATAGAATAGAACTTGTCCTTCTTGTGCACCTCGCAGCAGAACTCAGAATAGAATAGAATAGAATAGAATAGAATAGAAGTTGTCCTACCTGCGCTCCTGGCAGCAGAACTCAGAATAGAATAGAATAGAATAGAATAGATGTTTTCCTACCTGTGTGCCTGACTGCAAAACTCAGAATAGAATAGAATAGAAGTTGTCCTTGTGCACCTCGCAGCAGAAATCAGAATAGAATAGAATAGAAGTTGTCCTACCTGTGCGCCTGGCAACAGAACTCAGAATAGAATAGAATAGAATAGAACAGAACTCACCTGTGCGCCTGGCAGCAGAACTCAGAATAGAATAGAATAGAATAGAACTCACCTGCGCTCCTGGCCGCAGAACTCAGAATAGAATAGAATAGAATAGAACTCACCTGTGCGCCTGGCAGCACAACTCAGAATAGAATAGAATAGAATAGAACTCACCTGCGCTCTTGGCCGCAGAACTCAGAATAGAATAGAATAGAATAGACCTCACCTGTGCGCCTGGCAGCAGAACGCGCACAGGTTGACGCAGCAGACCTCGCAGCGCCGCTCCGCCGCTCCCTCGCCGCACAGGTCGCATCCCAGCGGGCCGTCGCTCACCAGCGTCTCCCGGAAGACTTCGTCCAGGGCCAGGTGGTCGGTGCTCAGCCCGGCCGCGCCCGACGGAGGCACGTCCACCTCGGAGTCACAGTCCGGGCAGAGGACGGTGACGGTAACGGCGGCCCGGTTCTCCTCCTCCTCCGCCGCCCTCCCCTCCTCCGGCCCGGCGCGGCGGCTGGACACCGAAAACGGCTCCAGCTGGCCGATGCAGTCGGCGCAGAATGTGTGTAGACAGGGCAGGATTTTGGGATCCCGGTACAAGCGTTTACACACGTTACATACCGCCCTTGGGTTCAACGGGACTCCGTTTTGGTTATCCTCCGAGTTTACCGGCGGCGCGGTGGGACACTGATCCGCGTTTTCTCTCTTTTCTGACAGCGACATTGTCTCTTTTTAACAGTTAAAGCGACCCTGGTGCCACAAACAACACAATGAAAGCCGCCCTACTGCCCACCCCGCTGCATACAAACTTTTATGTCCTGCACGACAAAATCATGCGATTCCTTTTTTTTCTACATAGTAGGCCTAACGACTCACAGAAAAAAACAAAACATCGGCCCTTTTTGTTTTTACACCATATGAACAAAAGCTCCTTAAAATCTCAATGCATTGATTATAATCCCACTGGAAACCACTACTTTTCTTCAGGAAAACTAGGCTGCGTTTACTGCTCCGTGGGACATATGACACCCCACTACCAGACCAATAGGAAGCCTTCCATGGCTTTCCAGGCGTGGTCCAAAGACTTTCCATAACTCTGGACCAGCAGCCTGGGAGTCTGACTGTCCCCATCTACTGGCAGGAAAGACCAGGCTTTGCCCTTTACTGTTTAAATACATGGGATGGGTGGATAGACAGATGATGTGACTGTTGATATGCTCTGATTATTATGGTGATAATTCGGAGTTTTAGTTATACAAGCATTTATCAGAGGCAGACCTGCTCTGAAAGCAGAAATAAATAATAAATAATTCTTCTCAATGGGCTCCACAGTTTCTGGCCAATGCTGCGTTCACATCATGTCATGTTTATGAGCTGCCAGCTGAGAAAAACCATTCACATCAGCCTCGTAATGGTAAAAAGTGAGAATAACAGTTAATAAAAATGCGTTGGCTGAGAATACATTTTAAGGACTGACATCCATAGTGTTTTTGTTTCTTCATAATTAAACAATAATGACTCACAATATGGAAAACAAGAGTTTGCTGGAAAACAGGTAATATATTGGTAATATTATGGTTTATTTTTGTTAATTACATTTTAAAGTGAAACACTTTTTTTTATAACAAAACTTGTTTGAAAGAAGAAAAAAAAAAAGTTTAACCTTTAATTCTGCAAAACAATTGTAGAAAACATAAAAATGTTAAGCTTGGAATGGTGAGATTAATAAAATACCAAATATAACAAAGATCCAACAGAAAGATAATTGAACCTGTTAATCATGAACAACAACTTGTTTCTGTCTGGTTTAATATTTAATTCATTTCATTTTCCAAATAAAATATTAACATGAGCCTTGTTAAAATCCTGTTCAGTTTCCCTTTACAATTCTGTGGACAGTGACTGATTAATCGACAGTAAAACAACTCATAAATCTATATAATACAAACATAACAAAATACAAATGTTAATATTCTCATGTATTACTTATAAAACATAAGCATAACCTCATCTTTGTTAATGTCACTGTTCATGCTTAATTCATGTTAGTAAACAGTTAATATTATTAATAAATATGTATAACAACATTAATTAATACAGTTGTTCATGTGCATTTAACATGAAGGCAAATAATACACATAACACACACGACAATATGATGACATGACAATACATCCTATAAAGAAAAGGAACAAAAAATAAAAAAGGAAAAATAAAAATAATAGGATCCCTTCAGTAATTCAAATAATTAGATTGACAGTACCAGCCAGTACATTTAGAAACTGAAATATACATATGACAGGTAGAGCGTATTTAGAGTTTTATATAGTCCCACTCTTCACTAGAGCAATTTTTTTCCCATTTCATATTGTGTTGTGCTACTTTGTAATTGTTTGTAGCAATTATTTTTTCCAAAAGAACATGAACATTAACTAATCTTTGTTAATGTTGTTATTCATGTTTAATTCATGTTAGTAACTTTAGTAAACTTTAGTTTATTAACTTTAGTTAATAGTTTTTCTTCATATTCGTATTTGTCCTCTCATTTCTCATCTTTGTTAGGTATTGTTGGATATATCATATTTAAGATTTTTTGTCTCATACTGTAGAAAAGTTCTACTGCTGCTTCTGCTATTTTCCACACCCTCTTAATGCTGTAATCCATTAATTCATTCACTCACGCCTTTCTACTTAATATGTTCCAATGTTTAAATTGTTGGTTTCTTAAGTTCCTTCTTTTGCTCTATTCTTATCCATATTCTATTTTTTCCTTTCTGTATACTACTAATATTTTAGTGCTGCAATGGGCCAGTTTTCCTTACGTATTTTATCTTAGATAGACAGATAGATCAAATTAAAGTAAAAACGCAAGATGACAAAAATTCAGAAGAGTTTACTGACAAATAATGTAGGTAGACCCTTTACTTACAGACTCAACAGACACACAAGTTGCATGAAAACAAGAAAAAAGAACATTTAAAGTATAAAAATTCCAAAGAAATTGCACCTCAAATGAAGTTGTACTGGAACATGGATGTTACATAACACCATCCACTGTAATAAATTAATTAACTGTAACATAAAGTAATGTTAGATCTAATGTTTGAATGTAGCCTGCATTTATGTGCTATAATCTATTTCCTCCGCCCCAAAATGTCCTGTATCATTTTGTTAGTGAATGTATTGCAGCATTATGGGCGCGCACACTCCTACACAAACAGGTGGAGATTTGAGCAATATTGAACTTGTGTGTGTGTGTGTGTGTGTGTGTGTGTGTGTGTGTGTGTGTGATCACGTCAGATAGTAGATGCAGAGGACACTGGTCATGATGCTCAGGAGATTAGACGCTGGCACGGATGATGCTGCACTGAAGGTGAAGGTCGTCCTCTCAGAAACTCCTGAGCCTGGAAAATATGAAAGAAAATTCCAATTTTTGATCAGAAGCAATACAATCTCTTTTTGTTTTAATCAGTCAGTGAATACATTTAAAAAAAACCGTCAGTGTACACTCTTAAATGAAGTTTCTTGAACATGCCCTGGTTTGGATTTTGCCAATTCATGATGATCCATCAATACAGAAATTTTGAAAAGCACAAATACGCTTGCAAACCCGGTCCTGGCATTAATAAAAAAAAAAAAATGTACCTGTTATAGTTGCCTCAGAGACGGCCATCACCATGGTGCTTTGGATGTTGCAGGTATAGGGGTCACGCTTGGTGACTGGCTGCAGCATGCTGACTATACTGAAAATCCCTGCCGAGTTTTGGGTGAAAGTCGTGCTTGCATTCAGCACTTTCCCTGCAAAGTCAAACCACGTCACGCTTGGTTTTGGGAGCCACCTCTCTGCCTCGGCGATCAAGATATCCTTTGTGGCTGTAAATGTGGGAGCTGAAAAGGCTGAAGCGACAAAAGTGACAGTTAAGAATCATGAGAACATGCTGCAATCTACAATTTTCAAAGCAGCTGTGTGACTGTCCCCAACTTCAGCGTCTCCAATATTAATGTCAAAAGCAGCAGCTTGATTCTGTTTTAGGCATGAACTGTAATAGATGTTGGTACAAAGGTAGAGAGACTAAGAATCTGGTCTGAGTATCTGTTCACAAATTCAAAACTTTAATGGGTGAGGGGGCTTACACTGCAGTGGTGTGTCCAGGCCATTTTGACTGGGGTGGCCAAGGTGGGGCACAGGTGGCACCGAGCGCGGCATTTAGGAAGGATGTAGGCAGGTCCCAGGTCAGAATTCTGACTTTAAACTCAGAATTCTGACTTTATTCTCAGAAATCTGAGATTAATCTCAGAATTTAAATACATTTTTCACATGTGGCCCTAATCCTCTTCCATACAAGGCCCAGGTTGAAAACAACCAGAATTATCAGGCATCACTGTCAACTGTATGCATATAAAAAAAATATAAGCTACTAACATTACGTCTTGGTCTTTATCTTCAGGTGTGTGCTGCATCCGTTTGGTCAGACATAGTGTTTTTATCACATTGAACCCTAATTTGGTTTTCTCTTTGCTCCCCTTGGCGTGTTTCTTGGAACTCAAGGAGCGTAGTTTTGGAAAAAGAAATTAACTGGCTTGATGGTCCTGCCTCTAACATGGCCATCAGCCAGTCATAACTCAGGATTTTGGGGTGGCACCTGGGGTGGCCAGTCAGATTTCAGGGGTGACCAGTGCCACCCCTGGCCACCCCCTAGACACGCCCCTGTTACACTAGCTGAGCAGGTCGGGGTCTGGAGTCTCACTAAGGCCCACTTCCCCAAAACTGCGGTCAGACCATGAAAAGTACAAGCTGTATCGGAGCACAGCACCACACTCACAGCTGTGGGGTTTGTTTAAATCTTAACATGTGCAAAATGTTCACATGGATCTTTAAGCTGCATTAGGCCAGTGACTCTCAACCTTTTTCATATCAAGGACCCCTAATTTAGTCCACATTAGAGCGACAGACCCCCATTTGATGAGATTTTGTCTCTCTAACCCAAATCTGAGAATATCTTTATTGTTAGATATGATTTTGTCCAGAATCCCATGACTATCTGTATTGTAGTTAGAGAGATAACAGTGAAACTATGATCAAAACAGTCATTCTTCTACATTCTCTAATTGTGTTAACTTCTTGTAAATGAAATAATGAAGTTTAACAATTCATCAATTTGCTGGGGACGTCCTGGAACCCCCTCAAGGACCCCTGGTGGTCCCCAGACCCCACGTTGAGAACCACTGCACTAGGCCATGGCTCATGTTGGCAGCGCCAAATGGCAGCGAGAGGCAACTCTTTAAAAAATGTATTCCTTCAATTCCAAGATATTATGTAAGGTGATGTCAGTAAACTGGTAAGACCTGACAAAGGCCTATTGTGGCTTAAACATTGTCTATTTTATATATTTTTGAATAAAGGTGCAGTGGAGCATGGTGTTGCAGGTCCTACGTTTTCTCTTTAGTGTCCACTTTTTTCGACCCAGCACCTGAAAACAGGATGTGCGTATAATACTTGACATGAGGTCACACAGCTCACTCATGTTTACCAAGGAAACCAAAGAGACAAGAGAGGAGAAGATCTAACAGTGGTGAGTCCAGCTTTCTCTGCTGCTGTTTACGAGACAGTTTGGATTCATCACTTCCTGTGTGGAGAAGTGATCAAACCTGACACCAGAATTTAATTTGGCCAAATAAGGGAATCGACAGCATCTTAGTTAGTAGGGATGGGATGCTTTGCTCTTTTTCAGCCCCACTTCATGGTTCAGGCTGATACAACGGATGTGCTTTGATATAAAAATGTTGCCTAGTTCAGCTTTACTTTTCCCTCTACCCAGTATGTTAGTGTATATGCAGGAATCCTGAAGTTAAATTAAATACCTTTTAAGACCTTTTTTAAGACCTTTTCAATATATTTCAAGACCTCAGCGCCACTTCGGGCTGTAACCGGTTACATCAGCAACACACCTTTAACTTACATTTACTATACATTGATTTTGAGATTGCAAAACTAAACAGTCTTAGTTTGCGATAACTTCTATGTACCACTGTATCAATACAACAGAATTCAGAACAGAATAAATTGACTAACCAAAAGCCAAGGTTTATTAAAAGTAATAACTGTAACGCTCACACACACGCACACACACAAAAATCTCTGTGGTCTTTGCATGCTTTGTTCTCTTTCCCATTCACTTTCCATAGTACTTTCCACTTAGTGACAGCCTACACAGAAGAATCCCAAATTGTCCCGGTGCACAAGAGAGCGTCTCTTAACTTCCAGGTTATGCATTACTGTTTCCAGTTGTAGTTTGTTGTAGTAGTTGTGAGGAGCAAAATAAATAAATTCACGCAATTAGCACACAAACTCTTTGGACAAATAGGCTATTCACACTGAAAAAATAGCTACAAAATTGAATACCTCATAAAATGGCGATTAAGACTTTTTAATACTTTTTAAGGGCCTTAATTTTCGCTAAATTGATTTATTACCTTCCTCTGCCGTTTCCCCACAGTCACCAACTATTAAACACGCCCCCTTGTACAAGCCAGTGAGATTTTGCTCCAGTTTCTATGTAGACACTGGACTGTCTGAAATCGACCAATCAGTGCTAAGAGGGTGGGCCTTCCAGAATGGCCAGCCAATCGGAGCAGTAGCTCATTAGCATAAGGAGCTACTTATGTACAAACGCTGCTTATGAACACTGGGAAGTGAATAGCTAAAGCTATAACTAAACGATTTTTACTGAAAAAAAACTTAACAGATGTATTTTATAGACACCAGGTAATTGCTGAAAAAGCAAATGATACGCCTCCTTTAAGACCCTGCGGACATCCTGGTATGTGCACAGACAGGTTCTTGATCAAAGCAAATAGACAGTGAAACCGGAAAGTCGAGGCCTCCTACCTGCCGTTCTGAGGCGAACGCTGACGGAGCCTCCGCCCCCGGAGGAGCTGATGCTGCAGCTGTAAACCCCGTCATCACTGCTCCTCACTCTCATCAGCAGCAGAGAGGCATTTCCTCTGTTGATGACGTCAGTAAAAAGCTGGGTTCTCCCTCTGAACTCTGGGTCCTGGTCCCGAAGGTTCGCGGCTCCGTCCCGGTACTGGTAAACCAGTCCGCTTAGCCCCTCCTTCTTCCAGGTGATTGACACGTCGCTGAACTGAGCCCCGCCCTCGTTGGGTAAGAGAAGGAAGCAGCTGAGACGCACGTCCTGTCCGAGGTTGGCGATGGTCGATCTGTTGCTGCTCTCCACGTCGGACGAGGGGCCTGGAGGACAGGGAGACAGGGAGAAATGCAGATTGCAGAGGCCTTTAGTTTTTAAATGTAAAAAAAAAGACAGGAGATAGATAAATCGATTGATAGACAGAGTGATAGATACACCACCAAAACGTCCCCAACATCACTGAAAAGCCAATTTCATTCAAACGGGGGGATTTAGCCACAGCTGGTCCCAGACAGACACAGACTGATAAAGTATAATATATCATTTTTGTTTACTGTTGCTTTGATGTGAAAAAAGTTGTATATTATAGCTTTAAATCTTAGCATGCTCCATGTGCAAATCAGTAATCAATCAATCAAACTTTATCTTTATAGGACATTTGAAATGTAATGCAATGCGCTTTACATAAAATGCAGACATAAAAGTAATAAATGATATTAAAAGTAGTAAAGGAATTTAAAACAGTGAGTGGGGGAAAATATAAAAAATAATAAAATAAAAATAAAACAATCAAATTTAAATAAATAAATAAATAAATAAAAATGTGTCTACCATGCTGCACTGTAGATATATTGTTCAATAGCTAGATAGAAACATAAATACATACATAGATTCCTAGATACTTTATTTATCCCATCATTTTTGTTTACTGTTGCTTTGATGTGAAAAAAGTTGTATATTATAGCTTTAAATCTGATTTGCATGCTCCATGTGCAAACCAATAATCAATCAATCAAACTTTATTTCTATAGGACATTTGAAATGTAATGCAACGCGCTTTACATCAAATGCAGACATAAAAGTAATAAATGATATTAAAAATTGCAAAGGAATTTAAAACAGTGAGTGGGGGAAAATATAAAAAATAATAAAATAAAAATAAAAAAATCAAATTTATATAAATAAATAAAAATGTGTCTACCATGCTGCACTGTAGATATATTCATATTCAATAGATAGATAGAAACATAATACATACATAGATTCCTAGATACTTTATTTATCCCAGAGGGAAATTCAGTTGTCGCAGCAGCTACTAATTTGAAAACACATGCATGGATCTAAACGCACACACACACACACACACACACACACACACACACACACACACTACATTTGTTTTCACACTTGGTGATGTGCTGTCAACCAGATCATTAACTCCTAATTAGCTTACACAAACAGCCTCTGATGAACACACCCATCTGTTCCCTCCTGAAATACACGAGCCGAGGCCTGACAGACAGTGTGATCACTAATGACAGACACAGGAGTAAACAAGGATCCACGGGCTCTCACCTGAAAACGTCAGGGCTAGGATGAGGATGATGATGGCGGCGAATAAGAAGATGAGGACAATCATGCTACAAACGGGGAGAAAAAGATCAGATCAGAACGTGTGAGGAAGATGTCATCGGCTGAAACACCCAACTTCTGAACCGACCTCACACCGACCGAGTTCCCCCTGCTGCGGAAGGCTGTCGGTCACCTGATTCTTTTCAGCGCTATAAATTCGAATCATCACCACCACCAGTGAACACCATTCAAAGGCTCACAGCAAACCTCCAGAAGATGATCTGCCCCAGGGAAGCCATGGCTCCTGACAAGACGTCTCGAGAAGAACAACTGACCAGATCCCCGTCGGTTGTTATCACGCCATTCCCCCTTAAATAACGTCCCCAAATACGCTTCCACCTGTTTCCTAACACGCAGCAGACTTCTTCAGCTCTCTCTGAATGCCACTCGCTGCTGTTCTGCCTGTATTTGGTCTAAGGCACAGGACTGAGCTCTACTCCTTGTGTCAATATTACCCTTAAAGGCGTGTACTGCTTACTTAATCAAAATAAAGGTGTATGTTACTAATTCACAAGAAAAAGGGGTCATTGTTTTCAGCAGGTTGTTCCCCAGCATGCCATTTGATGTTTTACATACACTGAAAAAAAAATAAAAAAGATAAAGTGATGCTATTAAAAATGCAAACTTTACTCAAACAAACTGAGACACTGACAGCTTTTTAAGTGAGTACAGCATAATATACTGTGTATGGAACATGACATTTTTTGTGATTGTGTGGTCACGAGCTAGATCTCGAGATAATAATTTGTGGCCATGAGATAGATCTCGTTCCCACGAGTTAAAAAAAAACACCTCCAGGGCTCCGTAGTATACAGATAATAAATACATGAATAAAACAAAGATAAGAGCAAGCAGTGAAAGCGTAATCAAAGGAAGGAACTAAAACATATATATACAATATCTAAATGAAATGCATTTTGTTTTATATTGTCCCTTGTAATGATAATGAATTTTATTTATAGAACACCTTTCATACAAGGACAGTAGCTCAAAGTGCTTTACAGGATGGCAAAAGAAAACAGATAAAAGTGACATAGTATCCAGTCAGTGTATTGAGAAAAAAAACCAAACATGTACCATGACTACAGAATTGGTTTTGATTATTGATCAATGGAAGACTCGGAAATCATGAAAAAATTGTGTGAGGTGGAAACATTTGCTTTTTGGACTATTTAGATAAAGCATGGACATGTATAAGTATAAGTAATGTATGTAAGTAGTTGTTTTGTATTATATTAGCTGTCTTAGACTTCCAGGTCACTCAACATAATAGCACTGTGTTATATATGTTGTTGTAATTGTTTGTCATGTAATCCCATGTGGGATGGGCCATTTAGATGGTATGACACAAAAATAAAAAATAAATTCAAATTCATATACAGAACCAGAAAAGCCCTTCACAACATGAAGATGTTAAAAGACATTTTGTTTAAAATGTATTATAAAAAGATTAAAATAAGATACTAGGCAAGGCAGGAGGGGGTCCCACAGCACCTGTTACAATGGTAGGCAAACACTGGGATACATTGTTAAAACCACTACTGAAAATTCAACTAATAAATGAAATGTGTAAAGAAAATTTCATCTCAGGTTTTCCAGCTTGTTTTTCTGTAGCTGTGATCAGCGAGGAACCTCCATTGTATCAGAATGTGATGATATTGACTGGCTGATATATTTAATAAAAGGCCAAAATTACAGGCCGAAATATTGGTCTAACCCTAATATTGTGTCAGATTCCCTTATTTCACCCAGAGATGTAGTGAGAAATGAAAAGGAGGGTAAACTATACTCTCCAGTCTGTGATTGCCATAATGCAAAGGATCATGAAATACACACAAAAATCTATATTATTTTCAAAAAAGCATTCATTTATTTTCCCCATAAAAATCCTTATCTTCATATAACTTCTTTCAGTTTGAGAACACTGTGATGTATACGATAAATGATGTCACACTAGGCAAAACTCCAAGGATTGACTGTAAAACTGATACCAATCTCACACCACAGTCATAGCAGATTGATAATGTATTAAGAGCGAAGCGTGACTTTTATTCTTACAGTATTCACCAACAATATCTGTAAGCGCTGGCATGGAGAAGTGACCTTGTGAAATGTGACCCCAGAAAAATCCTGCCAACCTCAAATGAAATTTTGACAGAGGTTTCTACCAGATCTGCGTGCCAAATGATCTCATTTCAGAATTCCCTCAAATAATAAAACCATGTGAAACAGGAACTACTCCTAATTGTTATTGTCCTTTCTGTTTCAATCTATGTATGCAATCTGTTTCAAACGACTTCAAAGCTAATCTCCTGGAGCAATAGCATTATTGTTAGTGCAGAAGTCAGTTGTAGTATATCACTCAGTAGCATTTATGGCTTTACATTATCTTCATAAACCATCGTCATGGTTTCTGACCTTAAGACATACAAAAAGTAGTTCCTGCTGTTTGCCTTTGATGGCACAAGTTTAAAACATTTATTTATTGATTTTATACATTTAACACATTATACATGACAACTGAGCTTTCCCCCAAATCAAACATATGGCAGTATATAAATAATAATAAAATATCACGTAAAAATAATTAATTAGCTAATAATCAAGTTAAAAAGGACACAAATTTACAATGGAAAGAAAAATTAAGTAAGTAAATAAATAAAATGAATAGAAAAAATAAAATAAGAATACAATCACAACATAGAGCATAGTTCAGCACACATTCCTCACAATAGATTAGTTATTTCCACTGTAACTTCACACTTCCAATGCCTCTTCAATGTCACCATTTTTAACAAATTCCAAAAACATCTCCCAGATGTTATAAAACTCAGAAGCTTTCTTCCTAACTATATAAGTGAGTTTCTCAAGAGCCAAACTTGATGTTAAGTTTTTCAGCCAGTGGCCTAGAGAGGGGCAACCCACATTCTGATAGTAAATAACTTAAGTCTGGGGTTGGCTAAATCCTAACAACATCACAGGCTGGACCCTTTAGATTTCTGGGATACTGAATGATGAATTTCAAGTATTTTTTGTTCCCAATATAGATATGTAGCATTTAGTTTTTAGTCTAGGGTTAGGGTTAATCCATGTCTGTCAAGCTGTTTTTTCTTCCCAGGCTATATAAAAGCCTGTTATGTTCAGCGCATGATTCATCCCTGCATTTTGACAACTGCACCATAAGTACATGGCACTTTTCAGACTTTTCAGAAATGTAGGTGTGGCAACCTTCATCAGTTATTTCTTTGAGTTTCATTATATTCAGTATAAATTCTTCATAGCATAATGGATCCACACTGTTTTAGAGACATATAGGAAAAGATAATCATATTGTACAATGAGCAGCATAAATATGACTTTCGTCAGTGTCATTTTGTTGCTTTGGCGGCCATATTGATCTGTAGTTTGCAAATTAACTATGGAAATAATTACTGGTCAAAATGGTATTACTGGTCAAAATCAATTAAATTGCCAAGCACAATACATTTACAGGAGTCAGTCTTGGTGACAGTGAATAATTGCAAATTCATAGCTGCATGATCAGACAACATTGGAAAATCCTGTTCAGTTATTTGAGAAGTGAAACCACACAGTGCCATCATTGTGAAAGTGCTGGGAAACTATAGTACTGACCGCTGCAAAGAGGAATTTAAAGGTAAAACATCCACTGAGCAGCCCTAGTCTTTCTTGATTGTGGCAACTTTTCAGTCTGCCAGTGGAGGAGAACGTGAAAGAGCATCATTACCCACTAGTGTTTCATCCTGTAAGAACTCCGAGGACGAACAAATCTTCCGAGAGGATTTTGGTGTAGAGCGATTTTCGACAACATTTCTTACAGAGGCAAAGTATTTTTTCGGACAGAGGTTCTTTCAGCCAGCATGACACACCTTGGTCATGATCTTCCTCAAAGACTTTTCACAGCAATATCAAGAGCTGTGAGTACTTTCCTGCTCTTAGCCGTCTTCTACATCCTGCAGTACATATTTGATATGGATTTTTTTTGCTCATGCAGACGAGGTGTACATCTAAACGGTGTGCTGTACATGACTCTCCCTCCTTGCATAATCACCTGGGTTGTAATTCTGATTGAGTCCATCTACCAAAGGAACATTTTTTCCTGCTTCTGCTGCTGTAATTGTTGCAGCCATCTCTGCAGCATGCTTGTTAAGTTTTCTATCAAATATGTCTATCTGGGCTTTGTCTGGATATCGGCCGTTCTGTTTGATGGGGACTGGTACTTTTGCCTCATGACAAACCTCAACATCACTCAGACTGGAATTCCTTGCAAGGAAAACCTGACCTATGAGGAGACACGTATCAAGACCGACTACAAGACTGCATCACTTGTAAGTGACAACACAGAAATCAAAGACAAAGCAAAATTTTATTATCTGGTATTTATTATTTGGTAATAAAATGGGTTAATTTCTTTATACACACTTTTATTTAAGTCCATTGTGTTGAGCTATTTAACCTATAAGAAATATTATTATCTATTCCAAAATGCAACATATCCATTTTGGAAAAAAACAACATCCTTAGCTGAAGTTTATCATTCAGTATCTTTAAAAAAATATTTACCCACTGGCCTCTTAAAGTGGCTCAGTTTACTTTTCTTTTCTGATAATCATTTTGTAAGAATAGGCAGCAATTTTTCAATGGTATCACATTTTGGAACAAAACTCTTCAACTGCACTGATGGAATAGTTGGTAGTAACTAGTCTTATTACTTCAACTTTAAATGATCACGAAAGCTTTAGTTAGACACTCCAATGAAACTTTTGTATAAACCTGTTTTCTTTTCCAGGACATTGGGTTTGGTGTAATCTGTGGTCTTCTTAGTGTTTGGCACATGGGTGAATGTTTGAGAGCCTACTGTGTCAGGCGGAAGAGATGGACTAGGGGCCCTCGCTCTCGTTGGGGCCTGTGCTGCCCTCCGTACTACAGATGGGTTTACGAAGATCTTCTGTCCGAGGAGGTGAGCAACCATTTGAAGAATGAGCTCACAAAAATAGCAAAAGAAAGAGTAGAAGCAATCTGTCAGCCCCACCTTCGAGCCATCAAGGATCATGAACGAAGGGGAGCAGATCGCAGTGACGATGTTATGGATGCCTGGCAGAAAATTTCAGACTCGGATTTCTACTTGTTCGATGAGTATGAGAATCACAACAACATCCTCTATAAGCAACACATTCGAAGAGAAAAAGAGGTTGCTTTTGGACAGTGTTTGGTGGAAAAAGTGGAAGATATAGTTTACAGTCATGACTGCATTGGACAGTTTGAAAACACCGTGGATCAGATCATAGCAAACAACCTGAGGAGAGAACAAGCAGATCCTGGCTCTGGAGCAGAGAGGGTTACAGAGGAACTTTCATTAAGCCACCCGCAGATAGAAGAGGAGAGGCCTTTGCTGAGCTAGTAATGCAATAATATGTTACTGTAACCCTGAAAAAAATTATTAGTTATTGATCCTGGTCAGGCTCTTCAAGATAACAAGTCGTCTTTGGTTTTGATGAGAGTTTGGTATCATTATATATTTTCCGATATTTTCCTAGTAAGTTAGCCATCAGTTTCAAGAAGTGTTCCCAATTTGATGAAATACAATGCTGATAATAATAATAATAATAATAATAATAATAATAATAATGATAAACTTTATTTGTATAGCACCTTTCATACAAGAAATGCAGCTCAAAGTGCTTTACGACAAATAAATTACATGCACCAAGTGTTTCACATAAAACTTGATAGTAATAGTGAAAATAAGATAAAGATGAGAATAGAATACATAGAATGCATCTTCACATGAAAATAGACATAGAATGAGCATAAAAACAGGATAGAATGCCATAATTAATGTAAAATATGATGGAGAATGAAACCCACTTGATAAGAATAGTAAAAATAAGATAAAAATGACCTGATCTCTCTCTTTCTCACACACATGCACGCACACACACACACACACCACACACACACACACACACACACAAATGCACTCCTTACAAAATCCATTTACAAACGTATGATCTCAAAAATCATTACTGGGTAAGGGACGACATACTTATCTCATGATACGATTCAATATGCAATATGGGATTCACTTTTCAATACAACCATGATACAATGTAATAAACAAAAGTTCAATTCAAGTTCAATGACAACAGAGCCTGACTGTGCAGAATTTTATTCTTCTGAACCACAAATCTGGCTTAGACTGAAGGCCAGTAAAATGAAGCCTATCGCTCTGCTACTAACTGAGAAAATGCAATCTAGCCATACTAAGGGTGTTTTCACACTTGGTCCCTTTCAGCCCTCCAAACGAACTCAGAGCGAATAGTCAGCATTTTTTGCGCATATGTGAACACTCCAAAAGAACTCAGACCCCTCTGAAACGAACCGAACTCAGACCTCCTCGGGAGGTGGTCTTAGTACGGTTCGCTTCAAGTCCGCGTTGCGGTTCGCTTACCTTGTGCATTGTGAACAGAAAAACGCTCCAGTTTCGCTTCGCCCTTTGCCATTGTATTTTAGCCCTCTAGGCTTGCTGTAGACAGATCACATACTATTGCGCTGGGACGGTCGAAAAAACAAATAGACGTAACCATGGCAACCATGGTAACGCTAGCAAGACTAGTGGACGAGGAGTAGTTTGGTCCGAGGATGGAACTACTGCACTTCTCCAGATATGGAACGAAGAACACATCAAACGGCAACTGTCTACAACGCACAGAAACGCTAAGGTTTTCCTCCAATTTTCAGTTCATATGAAAGCGAGGGGCTTCATTAGGACCGCACTGCAGTGCCACGTGGAAGTAAAAAAAAAAACAAACTACGTCAAAGGTACTTTACCACATGCGATGAAATGAGAAAAAGCGGAGAATCGACTGAAATAAAAGACACATCTCTCTCTCCCTCCCTCTCTCTCTCTCTCTCTCTCTCTCTCTCTCTCTCTCCATCTCTCTCAATGTATTTAATCTACTTTTATTGGCATGAGGTTCAATGTAATTAAACTACTTTTATTGGCATGAAGTAGCCTACAATTGATTATGTCAGAGGTTTTGTGATAATCGAAAAAAAATCCCAAATTCCGTGGTAATTCTGCGGCTAGAAATCATTATTCTGCGATATTCTGCGGACATTAGGAAAAACTGCTAAAAATGATCAATTATTCTGAAAATATATATTTATTCATCAATCCAGTTAAAAGGGATCTGTGATAAATTCATAAAATAAACATGCTCCTTCTAAACTCCTACTGTAGGAGTATGTAGGCTACATGTATTCAACTGGAACTAAAAAAATAAGAGGGTTGAACCCATAGAGATATAACACTAGAGGGGACATTACGTCCCACGACTGTGGGATAATCGTCCGCCATCTTACCTGGGTCCAGTTTACCAGCAACTACAACAGCTGTCTATGGGAAGCAACCACTGTTGTCCTGATTTGGACCAAACTGCTGCACTAAAAGGACCAAAGAGACCAGAGAGACTGCAGCACCTTCCACACGTCAGTAGAGTAGAAGATAGAGGCTGTTTTATATGCTAAATTTAACTGACAACTTAAAACACAACATGTCTGGCTAGTAGTAGCCAACAGACTGGAGTTCTATTTGAAACAGTTTGTAACGGTCTGTGTTAGCTAGTTAGCTGTTAGAGGTAATCCTTACATTTCAGCTGTATGTTAGTTGGCTGGGTCTCTGCTGCCATACAAACACGTTGTTTCTGAGAACTTTGGTCTTAACTACTTGAATATGAGCAATTAATGAGGAATAATTCACTTGAAAATAACTGAGAAGAATCCGTGGCAAAATTATAATTTGAAAATCTAATCTAAATCTAAATTTTGCCGGAAAACGGATCAGAAAATAAGTAAAGTCACTGAATAATTCAGAAAATCATAGAAAATGCTTATTGCCACAGCTAGATGTCACTGAACTTTTATCCTGTCTGACTTCCAGCATAAATTCCCCAATCAAAGCTTTTCACCAGCCAGAAAGCCACCAAACCAAAATTAGGGAAATTTCTACAACATACCGGTAGACAGTTTTATAGCTGATGTAAATGTCATTTCAGTGTTTTATGTGCAATTTTTTTCCTCTTTATTGGCTAATGTAACCTTGCTGTTTACGGTTTGAAAGTGTCTCTTTTTGGAGTTGCATTAAAGACATTTTGGGAGATTGACCCATTGGTCAACTTAGCTAAAGTGATGAAAACAGACACTTGTCCCCGGTAGATCATTTGGCCCGGTGCTTCATTCTAACACTTTAGCATACGCTGTGTTGAGTAATCTTCCAAAATCCTAGCTCCCTAGCAGCTCAAATGTGATGTTATCCGCCATACTTGATCAATATTCATTTTGCACCTTTGTTTTACCCACATGCAGTTGAATTGTGAACAAGTCGTTTTTATGCTCATATTATAGCTCATATTATTATTATTGTTGTTTCTACATTTCACTTTTTTATTACTGTTGTATTCATTCTTATTTTTATGTATGTGTAAAGACAGTTTATTTTATTGCAAAGTTGTTGTTGAATTTTTCTTGCAATTAAATGCTTTCTAATTTTAACATGAGTTGACCTTCATTGGTCCATCCAAAAAATACAAAACTTAAGATGATTCGTGCTCCATGCAAATTTATATTTTAGCTCTTTTTTTCAAGGCCATATAATATTCCAGAAGATGTCTTTTTCTAACTGTAGATTTTTGACAGATGAAAAAATGGATTATGTTGTTTTTTCTATAAAGCTGAGGGGAATAAATAGTGGTGTACATGGGGTATTTAAGAGGGTGTGAAAGTTAGTGCCCACTTGAAAGCACGCAGACTGGTGCAAACACATCCCTGCACTCATAGATTCCCAGATGCACACACACACACACACACACACACACCAACACACACACACTGTCCCTGTTCTTCATCGCTGTCTATGACCACCAGATCTGCTCCTCTGTCTCTGCAGTCCTGTCTGCTCTTTTCCCAGGTCTTAGTCTCAGTAGAGAGGAGATAACACACACAACTGAACATCCTCCATCCTGCAGGACACGTTTTCTCTGTGAGATATGAAACATAAAAGATCAGACAAGAATCAAGTCTGTCTATTGGTAAAGTTTTGCTGTTCAAAAACATGCATGTACTGTACAGCAGAGGTTCTCAACCTTTCCAGTGAATGATCAACCCCCAAATCCACCCCTGAAGATCCCCCTTTTTTTGCAGGTGTAAACTTACAGGATAGAGAGAGTACTCACTCTTTCTGGACAAACTCTGAAGCCTGTCTCGCTCTTTAGTCATTGCAGTGAGGCTGGTGTTCAGCAGGTCTCTCTCCTCAGTCAGGGAGGAGAGCTTATCATTACTGGCCTGGAGAACCAGTCTCTCCTCAGTCAGGTTGGCTTGGATAACGGAGAGATCTACAGCAAAACCACGCACCACATCCTGGTCTGAAATAGATCAAGAGACATACTGAAACATTGATTTGGTCTAATAACTAATGCATTTGTAACATACAGCAGCAGTTACAGTATTAACAAGTCAAAATGACAAATTGTTCTGTCAGAGGCTGTGGTCAAACTAAGTGCATCATCTGTCACTGGAATCATCACTGGAATTCAACCAATTCAGCTGTCAACAGTGAAAACGCATAGCAAATCCAACCATTCTTGATAATAATCTTAATAATGCTCCTGCTGAAAAATAAGAGTCTTGTCTTTTCCCAGCAAACATTTTGATATTGAACAGAAGGAGATACGACCCAAAGACCCAGGGAAATGCAAAAAGTAATTCAAAATATAACCATTTGACATAAAAAGTCAAAACAAAACATGAAAAACACATCTAAGTAACACATCGTTTATGTTTCATAATAGACTAACGGTCATCAAAATCCTCTGTTCAGTCTGACCTGAACTCTGAATGTGAACCAGACTCACAGTGGACTCCGAGGCCGATGAGCACAGCCAGTAGGAAAACACTCAGCAGCCCCAGACCGAGTAAAGCCGCTCCATGGGAACTCCTGCCTGAGCTGCTGGGACCTGAGCACAGAAAAGACCAGGGAGTATAATAAATAAGAGAACAGTAATAATACATGACATTATATATCCACACACTCAGTCTGTCAGTCTGCCCATCTTTACCTGTCTGTTTTGTTGAGGTTCTTGAGTCTCTGGACTTGGCAGGTTCAACATTCATGTAGATTTCCTCCATTTTTCATGAGCGTCCCAACTGTTTGTCAACTGTAACCTCTGCTGTCCAACATTAAATATTATAGTCTGCTATCAAATGTTGAAACTCTTGTTGGTTTCCACCACTTCCTCTGACTTGTAGCCTTTCAGGAAGTAAGTTTTCACAGGTGTTGACAATAGTTTGGAGTTCAATCAAATGTCACCATCTCAGCAGCAACTGTTCTGATGCCGTCACTGTAATACAAATTTTGTGTCAAGAATTAGTGTCACCTTTTGATTTAGTCAGTGCCAAATTTAATTAAACCAGCACTGTTCACTGTACTGGTGGTGCATTTATTCAAAATGACTTTATGGTAAATTGTGCACAAATGAAAAATTGTGTAATTTCATAGTGTGTGAGTCTTGTGAAAAATGTACTTATTCAGTGGATTGAATTGAATGGAGAGATACTTTATTGATCCCTGAAAGATCACTTTTGGCAGATGAAATTAGCTGCCAGAGATCAATAAAGTATAATGATAAATAGACGACACATCTATGTTCTTGAGTATGATGATCCTTCGATGCAGTAAAAAAAAAAAGGAATCAGGAAACTCTAGGAGGGTTTGAAAAAAGCTTTTAATTCTTTAAAATGATTAAACAAAAATAAATGCTAAATCTACCTGTAAATATAAGTATTAGATCAGAGCCTGATTAAGAGTGAACTGTATGTTTTTCCATGGGAACTGAGAGCCATATCTAATATCAGTCACCATGGTTACAAAGGAAATGACTCATTACACAAAGTTTAATGCCTGACACCAGTGCAAATCTGTCAAGCATAATGAATTGCATTCATAAAAATTCATGTTTATTATTTTTGGTTTACATACAAGATAATTCAACACTTTATCACATCTTCCACAAATTTAATACAACATATTTTGTTAACAATGCTACTTACTAATCACCAAAGTAAAATGTTGAATAGTAAAAGTAAAAACCATCCAGATTACAAAAGCATGACTATTTTGCCAACCAAGGACTTCATTTACCCACTGGCCTCTTAAGTGGCACAGTTTACTTTCATTTTCCGATGAATCGTTTTGTAAGGTTACATTTTTCAATGGTATCACATTTTGGAACAAAACTCTTCAACTGCACTGATGGAATAGTTAGTATTAATAACTATTATCACCATTTTGACTTTAAATGATCACGAAAGCTTTAGCTAGACACTCCAATGAAACTTTTGTATAAATCTGTTTTCTTTTCCAGGACATTGGGCTTGGTGTAATCTGTGGTCTTCTTAGTGATTGGCACATGGGTGAATGTTTGAGAGCCTATTGTGTCAGGCTCAAGAGATGGACTAGGGGCCCTCGCTTCGTTGGGGCCTGTGCTGCCCTCCGTGCTACAGATGGGTTTACGAAGATCTTCTGTCCGAGGAGGTGAGCAACCATTTGAAGAATGAGCTCACAAAAATAGCAAAAGAAAGAGCAGAAGCAATCTGTCAGCCCCACCTTCGAGCCATCAAGGATCATGAATGAAGAGGAGCAGATCGCAGCGACAATGTTAATGAGACAGTTTTGGATGGCTGGCAGAAAATTTCAGACTCGGATTTCTACTTGTTCGATGAGTATGAGAATCAAAACAACATCCTCTATAAGGGACTCGTACAAAGAGAAACAGAGGTTGCTTTTGGACAGCGTTTGGTGGAAAAAGTTGAAAAACACTGTTGAGTAGCAACCACCTGAGGAGAGAACAAGCAGATCCTGACTCTGGGGCAGAGAGGGTTACAGGAGGAGCTTTCAGTAAGCCACTCGCAGATACAAGGAGAGGACTCTGATGAGCTCATGTAGTAATGTACTAAGTAAGTAATGCAATAATAAATTACTGTAACCCTAAAAAAAACTTCAAGTTGGTGAGGCATTGATGATCCCTCTCTCTCTCACACACAAACAAATGCCACACAGATTCCTTTCAAAAGCATATAGCCTACAAGCTGAAAATCTATTTATGCACCATAAACTCATTATGCACCAATGCTAAGCCACTTTCTCACAGATCCATCGCAGAGAAGTAGCACAATTTCGGTCATTCCAGTTCCCTTTAGTCTTGCCAGTGATGATATGGACGCAGTCTTCTTCCCCCCACCGTGGACTTCCCATTACCATTATCAGGCTGCGCCGACTCCCAGTACCTAGCAGGTTAACGAATGAAAGCAGGCCTTCAATGACTCATACTTCATGAGTCTCATTCTAGTCTGTATCTCCTCTTCATGGAACACTAGACTAACTATTGGTCCATCGCTTTCTAGACATTGCTATGTTTGTGCACAAATATCACAAAAACAAATTCCTGTTCCTTGCACGTGACAATTGGCAGATTGGAGTTTCAGTTGTACAGACATTTCTCAGAGGCAGAGCTGCTCTACAGGCAGAAATAATCTCAATGGGTGAGTTAAACCTCAATAGGCAGGCCAAAGAACCACAGTTTCTTCTGGCTAAGTAACGTTAGGCAAGGCAAGGCAAGTTTCTTTACAAAGCACACTTTGTACACAAAGGCAATTCAAAGTTCTTTACACAAGCTGTATAAATACATTAGATAAGAAATACTGTATAAGATAAATAAGAAAAAAGATAAAGTGTATAAAGAGCTAATAAAGCATTAAAATGCATAAGAGAAAAAGAGAAGAAAGATCAAGTTGCACAATGCAGAAAAAAAAGTTTTGAGTCTACTTTTAAAAGTGGTCAAAGTTGGGGTGCATCTGAGACCCTCTGGAAATTTGTGCCAGCTCTGTAGCATAATAACTAAACGCTGCCTCGAGGGTTCGTATGGTAAGAGCAAGTCAGAGATGTATTTTAGTTCTAAAGCATTGAGCGATTTGTAGATGACCAACAGTATGACTGAAGTCCAGTGAAATGAAGCCTAGAACTCTGCTACTAACTGAAACAAGCACAGATCCTGTACAGACCCATGGTGCGTGTGTTCAATTCAATGCATTAAAGCACTGCTACACGGTTAAAACTTAAATACCACAAGATAATAACGTTACCTACCGTTAAAGTTTGCAGGGCAGCAGAAGATGTGTTACTGTTTACAAATCCCGTTACTAACACAGGAGAGTTGGGAGCAAATTGTGGAATGTTAAGTTTCACTTTTGTTTTCACCAGCAGACTGTGGATTGAGTACAATGCTGCTGGTCTGCTGTCTGTACATGACAAACATGACGTGATGTGACATCAGCTGCATTAGAGATTGATTTAGATGAATTTCTATGCACTCACCAACTTTTGATTTTGTGCCTCTGTATGGGAAACACTGCATCTCACAGTCAAATACGCCCGCTAGAGGCCATCTGACGAAGCGCATTATCTGAGGAAGCGACAGATGACTGACTGACTGACTGACTGACTGACTGACTGCCTTACCGACCTGAATTTGCCTCATGATGCCCTCGGCTGTGCCGTGGGAAAATTGCAATCTAGCCATACTAAGTTATCTAGGTTAGCTAGTTAGCCAAGCTGACGCTCCAAGTTCAAACTAGCCATACTAGCCTGTAGGCAACCTAGTTAGCTAGCTGCTGACCTTCCAACATCATGAATGCTACGGTCATGAATGAATAAAAAAAACAAAAAAAAAACATATTTTTTTATTTATATCTTGACTAGAGTTTAATCTTTACCATTCAAGTTTGCCAGTTATCTAACTTGCGCTCTGAAAAATTGTGGTTCTTTAGCTCCGCCCACTGAGGTTTAACTCAACCAATCAGATTATGTCCACCTCCAGAGCAGCTCTGCCTCTGAGAAAGGTTTTTGGCAAGTGAACTGATTCTTATTATCGAGGTACACCCCAAAACAAAGTAATTACTAGTAATATACAGCAAAAGTGGATATATGTGCAACCAAGGCTAAACATTATTCTCTCGTACCTTAGAGTCAATGGATTTTCATCAGTCCATTTCCATGTCCCCTCCATGTCTCTGTCACTCAAACCAATCCAAGCTGAAGTTTCTTCCTTAGTGAGTGTAGAGAGGAATGTCTGTTTGATAAAAAATAACAGAGAGCCATGGGATTTATAGTGTTTTATAGTGTTGACCACTTGAGTATGAACAATTAACAAGGGGTAATTCAGTAATTTGAACAACATTTGAGAAGAATCTATAGCAAAATTATAATTTGTAAATATCTTTTGGGGAAAAAGGATCAGAAATTAAGGAAAGTCACTGAATCATGCATAAAATCATAGAAAATGCCAATTGCCGCACCTCGATATCACTGAACTTTTATCCTGTTGTCACTGTCAGTCAGACTTCCAGCATAAATTTCCCAATCAACGCTATTCACCAGCCAGAGAGCCACCAAACCAAAATTAGGGAAATTTCTACAACATAGTTTTACAGCGTATATAAATGTTATTTCAGTGTTTTATGTCCAGTTTTCCTCTTTATTGGCTAAAGTGTTGTGTACAGGTTAAAAGTGTCTTTTTATGGAGTTGCATTAAAGACATTTGAGGGTAAAAGTTTTTGGGAGATTGACCTGTTGGTCAACTTAGCTTCTAAGTGATGAAAACAGACACCAAAATCATCCATGTATCCCCGGTAGATCATTTGGCCCGGTGCTTCATTCTAACACTTTAGCATACGCTGTGTTGAGTAATCTTCCAAAATACCTAGCAGCTAAAATGTGATGTTGTTCGCCATACTTGATCAATATTAATTTTGCCCCTTTGTTTTACCCACATGCAGTTGAATTGTGAACAAGTCATTTTTATGCTCATATTATAGCTCATATTATTATTATTATTATTGTGGTTTTCTACATTTCACTTTTTTATTACTGTTGTATTCATTCTTATTTTTATGTATGTGTAAAGACAGTTTATTTTATTGCAAAGTTGTTGTTGAATTTTTATTGCAATAAAAATGCTTTCTAATTTTAACATGAGTTGACCTTCATTGGTCCATCCAAAAAATACAAAACTTAAGATGATTTGTGCTCCATGCAAATTTATATTTTAGCTCTTTTTCTCAAGGCCATATAATATTCCAGAAGATGTCTTTTTCTAACTGTAGATTTTTGACAAATGGAAAAAATGGATTATGTTGTTTTTTCTATAAAGCTGGGGGGAATAAATAGTGGTGTACATGGGGTATTTAAGGGGGTGTGAAAGTTAGTGCCCACTTGAAAGCACGCAGACTGGTGCAAACACATCCCTGCACTCATAGATTCCCAGATGCACACACACACACACACACACACACACACACACACCACTGTAACAGTCGCAAATATGCCTACTATGCTTTTGGAACATCGTTTGGTTGCAGTAACAGATTAAGTCACTGGGTGGCGCTCCTTGTTTTTACTGAGACTGAGTTACAGCAACAGGTTGAGTACTACTCCCAGTCTGTCTCCTGATGAGTAGCTTGTGTCTTCAGTAACGATTTGGTACGTGTTAAACTATATCAATCTACATGTATGTTGAGAGATTATAGTGCCGTAGAGACCAGGCATTGTATGGTTGACAAGTATAGGTGAATAAAGTGGTACATGTGTGAAATCCCAATACTGACGTCGTCTGGCTCTGTCATGCTATCTTTGAGCAACCTAAAGCTAATGTAAGCTACGACACGACCAAGCACGTTACAACACACTGTACCTGTTCTTCATCGCTGTCTATGACCACCAGATCTGCTCCTCTGTCTCTGCAGTCCTGTCTGCTCTTTTCCCAGGTCTTAGTCTCAGTAGAGAGGAGATAACACACACAACTGAACATCCTCCATCCTGCAGGACACGTTTTCTCTGTGAGATATGAAAAATAAAAGATCAGACAAGAATCAAGTCTGTCTATTGGTAAAGTTTTGCTGTTCAAAAACATGCATGTACTGTACAGCAGCATTTCTCAACCTTTCCAGTGAATGATCAACCCCCAAATCCACCCCTGAAGATCCCCCTTTTTTTTGCAGGTGTAAACTTACAGGATAGAGAGAGTACTCACTCTTTCTGGACAAACTCTGAAGCCTGTCTCGCTCTTTAGTCATTGCAGTGAGGCTGGTGTTCAGCAGGTCTCTCTCCTCAGTCAGGGAGGAGAGCTTATCATTACTGGCCTGGAGAACCAGTCTCTCCTCAGTCAGGTTGGCTTGGATAACGAAGAGATCTACAGCAAAACCACGCACCACATCCTGGTCTGAAATAGATCAAGAGACATACTGAAACATTGATTTGGTCTAATAACTAATGCATTTACAACATACAGCAGCAGTTACAGTATTCACAAGTCAAAATGACACATTTTTCCATCAGAGGCTGTGGTCAAACTAAGTGCATCATCTGTCTCATGTGACACTGCAGAGGTGGATTACAGTATCTGTCCTCCTATGTTATCAATGCAGCAACATGGAGCATCACTGGAATTCAACCAATTCAGCTGTCAACAGTGAAAACGCATAGCAAATCCAATCATTCTTGATGATAATCTTAATAATGCTCCTGCTGAAAAATAAGAGTCTTGTCTTTTCCCAGCAAACATTTTGATATTGAACAGAAGCAGATACGACGGTCTGTGCCAGCGTAGAAAAGCCGAAGACCCAGAGAAATGCAAAAAGTAATCCAAAATATAACCATTTGACGTAAAAAGTCAAAACAAAACATGAAAAACACATCTTGGTTACACATCGTTTATATTTCATAATAGACTAACAGTCATCAAAATCCTCTGTTCAGTCTGACCTGAACTCTGAATGTGAACCAGACTCACAGTGGACTCCGAGGCCGATGAGCACAGCCAGCAGGAAAACACTCAGCAGCCCCAGACCGAGTAAAGCCGCTCCATGGGAACTCCTGCCTGAGCTGCTGGGACCTGAGCACAGAAAAGACCAGGGAGTATAATAAATAAGAGAACAGTAATAATACATGACATTATATATCCACACGCTCAGTCTGTCAGTCTGCCCATCTTTACCTGTCTGTTTTGTTGAGGTTCTTGAGTCTCTGGACTTGGCAGGTTCAACATTCATGTAGATTTCCTCCATTTTTCATGAGCGTCCCAACTGTTTGTCAACTGTAACCTCTGCTGTCCAACATTAAATATTATAGTCTGCTATCAAATGTTGAAACTCTTGTGGGTTTCCACCACTTCCTCTGACTTGTAGCCTTTCAGGAAGTAAGTTTTCACAGGTGCTGATGCTGTGACCATCTCAGCAACAACTTTGCTTCTGATGCTGTCACTGTAATACAAATCTTATAGTGTAAATAATTATAGAGAACTTGAAACATTTGTCTCAATAATTAGTGTCAACTTTCGATTTAGTCAATGTCAAATCTAATTGAAACAGCACTGTTCACTGCTTGTTAATGGTGGGTCATTTATTAAAAATGATTTCATGGTAAATTGTGCACACATACTTTCATAGTTTGTGAGTCTTGTGAAAAATCCACTTATTCAGTGGATTGAATTGAATGCAGAGATACTTTATTGATCCCTGAAAGATCTCTTTTGGCAGATGAAATTAGCTGCCAGAGATCAATAAAATATAACAATAAAAGTCAGACAACACATCTATGTTCTTGAATATGAAGACATCCTTCGCTGCAGTGAAAAAAAGGGAATCAACTCTAGAAGGATTTAAGAACAGATTTTAATTCTTTTAAAATGATTAAACAAAAATAAATGCTAAATCTTTCTGGAAATATAAGTAGCCTATTAGATCAGAGCCTGATTAAGAGTGAACTGTATGTTTTTCTGTGGGAACTGAGAGCCATATCTAATATTAGCCACCTTGGTTACAAAGAAGGAAATGAGAACTGACACATTAGGCTACACAAAGCTTAATGTCTAACACTACTGCAAATATGTCAAGCATAATTAATTGCATTTACAATAATTAATGTTTGTTACTTTTGATTTACATACAACCAAGGGTGCAAATTTGGTGTGACAAGTGGTGGTGGTAGTAGGGGGGTGGGGGGACTGGTGTCAGTGGTCTGTGACATTAGTCATGTACTATTTAGGCGGAATCTAATTTGCAATTGATCTCAAGAATAACTTGAATTGATAAGGAAGTTGATAAGGATGGGGTTGCACACGATGGAAAGTTACTTTGTTAACCATTTTATTTATTTTATTTCACAATGGACAGAAGGTTTTCAGCCCTCCGGCCTTCATCAGTGTCTAATAGTAACTAATCTTTTTCCTCTATATGTATGGAAATTTAACTTAATTGTCACAGGTGTGTGGAAAGACACAGAGGCTGCAGAGAAAGCCTCAAGATGGCTCTGGATCAGGAGAGGAGATCCATGGGGAGTAGCGAATGCCACCTGAACACAAGCCGAGGTCTGCAGAATTTCCACATCAACAGTATATACAATAATAAACATATATACACACACAAACATATAATAAACCACACAAATGCATAGAAACCAAAATAACTTAAAGCAATAGCATCAAAGACAAACCAAAGAGAAACCAAACTACTGTATGTGTGAAAGTAAATAAACAGAGAAACCAAACCACTGTATACTTGAAATAAAAAAAAAAAAAGAAACAAGACCAAAATCAACCCCCAAAAAAACGACCATAATATAATATGCAAATTAGACTAAAAACATCCAGACAAAAATATACCAGAAAAAAACTACTTAAACTAATGAAACTAATTAAATAATAATACATAAATCCCCAAAACTTTAAAAGTGCTCAACAAAAAATAAACAATAATAAACCCAATCCAACCACTAAACCAAACCACATATAAAGGAGAGCAACAACAAACTTGTCTTTCTGGCTTTTATTTTAGCATTTGCAAATGGGCTCAAGCATACAGAGAGCGATCTCGTCTGGTCTCGGAAGCTAAGCAGGGTTGGGCCTGGTTAGTACTTGGATGGGAGACCGCCTGGGAAATCCTTATCTGAAGTTTATCATTCAGTATCTTTAATCGATTTATTTTTCTCAAAACTCATTATGCACCAATGCTAAGCCACTTTCTCACAGATCCATCGCAGAGATGAAGCACAAGATATGTCATTCCAGTTCTCTGTAGTCTTGCCAGTGATGATATGAGCGCAGTCTTCTTCCCCAAACTGTGGATCTCCTCCACCGTTATCAGGCTGCGCTGCCATCCAGTACCTAGCAGGTCAACGAACAATACAATCATGACAATTTTAATCTCCAACATGAATCAAGACCTTCAATGGCTCTTAATTTACTTG
This sequence comes from Centroberyx affinis, assembly GCF_046629955.1. Lineage (NCBI taxonomy): Eukaryota > Metazoa > Chordata > Actinopteri > Beryciformes > Berycidae > Centroberyx > Centroberyx affinis. The sequence goes on from NW_027279905.1 coordinate 216,724, forward strand.
CATTTCATTCTAGTCAGTATCTCCTCTTCATGGTACACTGGACCAATGCACTACTGGTCCATCGCTTTCTAGATGTTTCTATGTTTCTGCACAAATATCACAGAAACAAATTCCGGTACCTTGCACATGGCAGTTGGCAGATTGGAGTTTTAGTTCTACAAACAATTCTTGGAGGCAGAAATAATCTAGTTGGTTGGGTTAAACCTCAATGTACAGAATTATCTGGGTTAGCTAGTTAGCTAGCTGCTGACCTTCCAACATCATGAATACCATGGTAATGAATTAATGAAAAAAAAAGCAAGTCTAACATTGCAAATCATATTTTTTTTCATTTTGAGAAGTTTCTTTTTTTTCCATTCAAGTTTGCCAGTTAGCTAACTCAAACATAACATCTAACATCAAAAAACTGGCCCATTGAGATTTAACTTTAACCAATGAGATTATTTCTGCCTCCAGAGCAGCTCTGCCTCTGATGGTACATTCAGACTACAGGCTACAAAGCAATAGGAAGTAATTCATTTTAAATGGAAGCCTGCGATACACAAAGCTACAAACGCTAGAGCAGGGGTATTCAACTAAAATTCAAGGAGGTCCAGTCACTAAAATTTCTTCCCTTCAAAGGTCCGAAGTATCATAACGTCTAACTTGTGCTATGATTCGGAGGCCTATATGTAGTTGTTGTATGACTTTCTATCAAATAAAATAAACAATGTACATTTCAATATCATTTCAACAACATTTATTGATCAATTACCATACTATGTGTCATTTTTAATCATGTGTGATGTGCCAGTAAATTTACATTCTGTATGCAATGTTTTTGGAAGCTTAGGGACATATAACATTTGGCTTTTTTCCTCTGTAAGTATGTTTTGAGGTTTTGCCTAAATGTTTATAATTTTGAGATTAGAGTAGTTAATCACATGAGCCAGCACCATAGCTCCTGTATCACATTGCTAGCTTGCCTGGGAAGCTAAGCAGGTTTGGCTGTGGTCAGTCCTTGGATGGGAGACCACCTGGTGCTGGAAGTGGTGTTGGAGGACCAGTAGGAGGTGCTCTTCCCTCTGGTCTCATGAATAATATCCCCAATGCCCCAGGGCAGAGACAGGGACTCTGTCCTGTGAGTGAGCACCGTCCTTCGGATGAGACCTTAAACCGAGGTCCTGACTCTGTGGTCAATAAAGATCCCATCGGCACTCATCGCAAGAGTAGGGGTGTAACCCCGGTGCCCTGGCAAAATTCCCAAACAGGCCTTCCTTCCATCATGGCCACCTAATCATCCCTCGTTACCAAATTGGCTCTTTCAGTCCTCTACTCTCCACTGTGATAGCTGATGTGTGGTGAGCGTTCTGGCGCAAACTGGCTGCCGTGCATCACCCAGGTGGGTGCTACACATCGGTGGTGGATGAGTTGAGTCCCCCCCCCCCATATGTGAAGCGCTTTGAGTACCTAGAAAAGCGCTATATAAATGTAATCAATTATTATTATTATGAGGTCTTTTACCCAACTCATGTCCAGTGTGAGGGGGGATGTTTGGTCTTATGTGGGCTACGTGACTTAGGACCTTTGTCCGGAGAAGTATAAATTCTTGGTAATTTATGGTCAGTTTGTTTGGGACTGGGCAGAACTCCTAGGGCATGTAGTGTAGTTGATTTTGTGTTGTTGATTTCATAATCAAAAAGGGGGGAACTGTGGAAGAAAATTCAACATATGCATTAACAGCTGAACTGGGGTCACCTCAGGGAATGTAAGGTTTCATGATGTATGGTCACCTCACTGTAACCCTTGTGCCATAACCTACTATGCCAGAGGTCTTGTTGTCAGAATGGATCCTGGAAGTCTTCAAGATGTCCATGGAAGCTCTAACTTAAGACTTAACATGTCTTGCTTATACTCTACCTTGGTGACCTGTTCTAATGTCAGCACATTCTGTACGTCCTTGGAAGATACATAAAGGACTGGTTCAATATCTTTCTCTTGGAAGAAGTGTATGTAGCCTCCTGCTGTGCGCATCTCTTCCTCTTGCAAGACTCTCCTTTCAATAAATATATATTCAAGTAAGATGAGCCTCTGACTCCGGAACATTTCTTCAACACTGAAGTTCAGCTGGCTTCAACTTTTTTCCACACTCTGATGACGCGGTGAAGCGCAAACCAATCAGAGCAGAGGGAAGGTAGGGTACTTTATTATTGTTTACCTGAAATATTTCTATTAACCAAGAATAAGTATTTGCCAGATAAAATTAAAACGAGACAAAAAGTAACTACTAGTAATATACAGAAAAAGTGGATATACTGTATGTTTAACCAAGGCTAAACATATTTCTGTCTTACCTTAGAGTCAATGGAGTTTCAACAATCCATTTCCAGGTCCCCTCCATGTCTCTGTCACTCAAACCAATCCAAGCTGAAGCTGCTCCATTAGTGAGTGTAGAGAGGAATGTCTGTTTCAAACAAACAAAAAGCCATGGTATTTATATTATAGTGTTAACCACTTGAATATGAGCAATTAATGAGGAGTAATTCAGTAATCTCAGCAAATTTACAATATATTTTTTTGGAAAACGGATCAGAAAATAAGGAAAGTCATTGAATCATGCAGAAAATAATAAAATCCCTGCATCTAGATGTCACAGAATTTTTATCCTGTTATTAGCCAGTCTGACTTCCAGCATAAATTCCCCAATTAAGAGGAACCAAATAAAAATGAGAAATTTAAATACAAAATATAAATTTGTTGAATGATCTTCCAAAATCTTAGCCACCTAGCAACTAAAATGTGATGTAATTCACCATATTTGATCAATATTAATTTTGCACCTTTATTTTACCCACATGCAGTTGAATTGTGAACATGTCATTTTTATGATAGCTTGTGTGGATATATATATATATATATATATATATATATATATATATATATATATATATATATACTTTTTTATTACTGTTGTATTCATTCTTTTTTTTATTTTTTATTATTGCCTCAGCTACTTCCTCCGCTTTTTCCTTTGGCTTATGGAATTGTCAGTCCGCTGTAAATAAAACAGAATTTATCCAAGCACTTGCATCTGACATTCAGGTACTAGCCCTGACCGAAACCTGGATCCGTCCAGAGAACACAGCCACACCAGCTGCGCTTTCAGCTGACTCCACTTTCTCCCACACATCCTGTTCCGTTGGGCGTGGAGGTGGCACAGGTGCCCTTATTTCCAAAGACTGGAAATTCACTAAGCTTTCTCCTCTAAGCAATAACTCATCCTTTGAATACCATGCAATCATGGTTACCGCTCCTGTCAAGCTATTTGTGGTTATCATATATCGCCCACCAGGGCTACTGGGGAACTTTGTTGTTGAACTGGACATGCTACTCTCAGCCATTCCTGAAGATGGCACCCCACCGATTGTCATGGGGGACATGAATATCTATCTTGACAAACCCCAAGTGGCTGACTTCCTTTCATTACTGTCCTCAGTTGACCTCAAACTGGTCTCCACCGCTCCCACACACAAAGCGGGCAATACACTTGATCTGATTGTGACTCGAAACTGTTCCACGGCAAAGACCACTTCTTTGTTCAATTCATGGTTTCCTTGCTGGAACATCCTCACGTTCCGCCGCAAATGGTCTCCTTCAGACGGAACCTCCGGTCCCTCACACCGGCTCGGCTCTCCGATGAGGTCTCGGCTACCATGCCCCCTCATAAAGAGTTCTCCTCACTCCATGTCAATGAGGCTACAGACACACTCTGCTCCTCACTAGCCGTCTCTCTAGACAATCTCTGCCCACTCTCATCCAAACCTGCTCGTAAAACCCCCACTAGCCCATGGCTCACCGGTGTCATCAGAGAGCAACGGGTGGGACTCAGAGCAGCTGAGAGAAAATGGCGCAAATCCAGTGATCCCACTGACCTCACTGACTATCAAACTCTCTTATCGGCATTCTCCTCCCATCTAAAAAGTGCCAAGACCACTTACTATCAGGAGAAAATCAGCAGTGCCAAGGACGCTCAGAAATTATTTTCAGCTTTTAATTCACTCCTCAAACCTCCACCACCCCCACCCTCAAGTTTGCTCACGGCTGACCTCTTTGCATCCTTCTTTACTGATAAGGTTTCTACGCAGGTTAGCCCGCTGCTAAAGAAACCTACACTCAGCCCATCTCAGGTTGATAATTACAGGCCGGTTTCACTACTCACCTTCCTTTCCAAAACACTTGAGCATGCAGTCTTTAATCAAGTCTCTGAATTCCTTTCTGAGAACCGCCTGTATGATCCTAACCAGTCTGGCTTCAAACGCGGACACTCTACCGAGACTGCGCTCTTGTCTGTAGTGGAAACACTGCAATCAGCTAGAGCTGCCGGTCAGTCCTCTGTCCTACTGCTACTTGACCTATCGGCCGCCTTTGACACGGTTAACCACCAAATCCTCCTCTCCACACTCGCTGAGCTTGGCTTCTCAGGATCTGCTCTCTGCTGGTTTGAGTCCTACCTCTCAGGGAGATCCTTTAGCGTGTCTTGGAGAGGGGAAGTGTTTAAATCCCACTGCTTTTCCACAGGGGTACCTCAAGGGTCAGTGCTTGGACCCCTTCTCTTTTCAATATACACCACCTCACTGGGTGCAGTGATCCGCTCACATGGCTTCTCATACCATTCATATGCTGACGATACCCAGCTCCTCCTACTGTTCCCGCCAGACGACCCCACAGTCTCAGCGCGGATATCGGCATGCCTCGCCGATATCTCGGCTTGGATGAAGGAACGCCACCTTCAGCTTAACTTGTCAAAGACTGAGCTCTTTGTCATCCCAGCCAGTCCCTCTGTACAACAACAGATCAGTATCCAGCTCGAATCAACTCAGCTCATGCCCACAAAGTCTGCCAGAAACTTGGGTGTCATGATTGATGACCAACTAATCTTCAAGGAGCATGTGGCTTCTGTTGCTCGGTCATGCCGATTTGCTCTGTACAATATCAGGAATATCAGACCCTACCTGTCTGAGCATGCAGCACAACTCCTGGTACAGGCTCTTGTAATATCACGCCTTGACTACTGCAACTCCTTACTGGCAGGGCTCCCAGCATGTACGTTCAAACCTCTGCAGATGATCCAGAACGCGACGGCGCATCTGGTCTTCAACCCCAAAAGAGCACATGTCACTCCGCTGTTCATATCCCTCCACTGGCTCCCAGTTGCTGCCCGCATCAAGTTCAAGTCCTTGATGCTCGCCTACAAAGCAGCAACCAAAACAGCTCCGACCGACCTGAACTCCCTCATTCAGGTCTACGCTCCCTCCCGCTCACTACGCTCTGCCAAGGAGCGGCGCCTGATGCTGCCACCACAGCAAGGCCCTAAGTCTCTAGCCAGACTCTTCTCTTCTGTGGTTCCCTGGTGGTGGAACGAGTTACCAAACTCCATTCGATCCGCAGAGTCCCTCTCAATCCTTAAGAAAAGGCTAAAGACCCAGCTCTTTAGCGAATACCTTCTCACCTAATGGCCCGGGTAACCAAACAAACAAAAAAAAAAAATTTGCTTCTATGCACTCTATGCATTGCCTCATAGCACTGCCTTGTAGCACTGCCTCGTAGCACCTATGTTCTGTTGGACCAGAACTTAGCTTTATAGCACTGCCTCGTAGCACCTATGTCCTGTTGGACCAGAACTTAGCTTTATAGCACTTACTCTCGTTGTTCTCTCCTAACTAGAACCTTGCTTGTGTTGTATGAAAATCTCATGTGTAAGTCGCTTTGGATAAAAGCATCTGCCAAATGTGAAATTGTAAATTGTATTAGTTATGTGTAAAGAGTTTATTTTATTGTAAAGTTGCTGAATTTTTATTGCAATAAAAATGTTTTCTAATGTTAACATGAGTTGACCTTCATTGGTGGGAAAGAGGGTGTGAAAGTTGGCGCCTACTTGAAAGCACGCAGACAGGCGCAAACACATCCCTGCACTTATAGCACTTAGATACACCCGCGCACTGACACTAACGCCCACACCAACACACACATACACACACACACACACACACACACACACACACACTGTACCTGTTCTTCAGCACTGTCTATGACCACCAGATCTGCTCCTCTGTCTCTGCAGTCCTGTCTGCTGTTTCCCCAGGTCTTAGTCTCAGTAGAGAGGAGATAACACACACAACTGAACATCCTCCATCCTGCAGGACACGTTTTCTCTGTGAGATATGAAAAATAAAAGATCAGACGAGAATCAAGTCTGTCTATTGGTAAAGTTTTGCTGTTCAAAAACATGCATGTACTGTACAGCAGAGGTTCTCAACCTTTTCAGTGAATGACCGACCCTCAAATCCGCCCCTGAAGACCCCCTTTTTTTGCAGGTGTAAACTTACAGGATAGAGAGAGCCTTGATACCAAATTATGATTTCTGTTGGCTAACATTAGATAGTTAGCAGAGAGCATCTCCAACCATGGTTGGTATTGTCTAACCTGACTCCATGGTCCAGATGGATAAAATAACTATTTATTACTGGAAAAAAGTCCTGGATTCAAGCTTTAAAATTTTTATTTATATTAATAAATAATTATTATAACATTAAATGCAGACTCAAACGCTAACTGTAAAATAGATGTTAAAAAGATTTTATTATTGGAATTTCCTAATGAAAGAGTGCCTTATGGACGGGTAAGTTTAAAGCTAAATAAATTAATAGTGGAAGCTTGCCGGTAAATTTACTCTGAGAACACAAATCGTTTGACTGTACATAGTTTGCAAAACTGAGAGTACGGATTTCCACATCAATGTTTTTTCCTACATGACCCTGTGGTGGGTCCTGACCTGCAGGTTGAGCAACACAGCAGTGCAGCATCCACACATGCAAGTACTCACTCTTTCTGGACAAACTCTGAAGCCTGTCTCGCTCTTTAGTCATTGCAGTGAGGCTGGTGTTCAGCAGGTCTCTCTCCTCAGTCAGGGAGGAGAGCTTATCATTACTGGCCTGGAGAACCAGTCTCTCCTCAGTCAGGTTGGCTTGGATAACGGAGAGATCTACAGCAAAACCACGCACCACATCCTGGTCTGAAATAGATCAAGAGACATACTGAAACACTGATTTGGTCTAATAACTAATGCATTTATAACATACAGCAGCAGTTACAGTATTAACAAGTCAAAATGACAAATTGTTCTGTCAGAGGCTGTGGTCAAACTAAGTGCATCATCTGTCACTGGAATCATCACTGGAATTCAACCAATTCAGCTGTCAACAGTGAAAACGCATAGCAAATCCAATCATTCTTGATAATAATCTTAATAATGCTCCTGCTGAAAAATAAGAGTCTTGTCTTTTCCCAGCAAACATTTTGATATTGAACAGAAGGAGATACGACCCAAAGACCCAGGGAAATGCAAAAAGTAATTCAAAATATAACCATTTGACATAAAAAGTCAAAACAAAACATGAAAAACACATCTAAGTAACACATCGTTTATGTTTCATAATAGACTAATGGTCATCAAAGTCCTCTGTTCAGTCTGACCTGAACTCTGAATGTGAACCAGACTCACAGTGGACTCCGAGGCCGATGAGCGCAGCCAGTAGGAAAACACTCAGCAGCCCCAGACCGAGTAAAGCCGCTCCATGGGAACTCCTGCCTGAGCTGCTGGGACCTGAGCACAGAAAAGACCAGGGAGTATAATAAATAAGAGAACAGTAATAATACATGACATTACATATCCACATACTCAGTCTCTCAGTCTGCCCATCTTTACCTGTCTGTTTTGTTGAGGTTCTTGAGTCTCTGGACTTGGCAGGTTCAACATTCATGTAGATTTCCTCCATTTTTCATGAGCGTCCCAACTGTTTGTCAACTGTAACCTCTGCTGTCCAACATTAAATATTATAGTCTGCTAATGTTGAAACTCTTGTGGGTTTCCACCACTTCCTCTGACTTGTAGCCTTTCAGGAAGTAAGTTTTCACAAGTGCTGATGCTGTGACCATCTCAGCAACAACTTTGCTTCTGATGCTGTCACTGTAATACAAATCTTATAGTGTAAATAAGTATAGAGAACTTGAAACATTTGTCTCAAGAATTAGTGTCAACTTTCGATTTAGTCAATGTCAAATCTAATTGAAACAGCACTGTTCACTGCTTGTTAATGGTGGGTCATTTATTAAAAATGATTTCATGGTAAATTGTGCACACATACTTTCATAGTGTGTGAGTCTTGTGAAAGATGCACTTATTCAGTGGATTGAATTGAATGCAGAGATACTTTATTGATCCCTGAAAGATCTCTTTAGGCAGATGAAATTAGCTGCCAGGGATCAATAAAGTATAATGATAAATAGACGACACATCTATGTTCTTGAATATGAAGACATCCTTCGCTGCAGTGAAAAAAGGGAATCAGCTCTAGAAGGATTTAAGAACAGATTTTAATTCTTTTAAAATGATTAAACAAAAATAAATGTGAAATCTTTCTGGAAATATAACTAGCCTATTAGATCAGAGCCTGATTAAGAGTGAACTGTATGTTTTTCTGTGGGAACCGAGAGCCATATCTAATATCAGCCACCATAGTTACAAAGAAGCAAATGAGAACTGACACATTAGGCTACACAAGGTAAGGCAAGGCAAGGCAAGTTTATTTATATAGCACATTTCAGCAACAAGGCAATTCAAAGTGCTTTACATTGTCACGGGGAGGTGTGGTGAGGACCCAAACGCAGGACAGCGAGGCAGGTTGTGATCAAACCCCAGGACTGGGTGTTTAATTGAACAGATAGCAGGTGACACAGGAAATCCAAAAACACGAGCTCTACACAAACATAACACAATACAGAACAATGAACCGACAAAGACTGACTGGGGAAACAAGACTAATATACACATGGGGTGATTACAAATGAGGTACAGGTGTGTGGGAGCAGGAGCTGGGGGAGAGAGGGAGCCACACCCACACTACACACTGACAGACAAACCAGGAGGCGGAGACACAAGGGAGGCAGGGAACACAGAAAGAAACACACAGGCAGGTCATGGCCGAACCATGACAGTACCCCCCCCTTAAGGGACGGCTACCAGACGTCCCACCAGGCTGGCCAGGAACACCGAGCAGGGTGGGTGGAGGGGGTCCGGAGGAGGGATTCAGGGACAAGTGGCCTGGGAACAGAAGGATGGAGCAGGAAACCTCAGGCGGACGGCCTGGAGGCTGGACAGAGGCCGAGCAGGAAACCTCAGGCGGACGGCCTGGAGGCTGGACGGAGGCCGAGCAGGAAACCTCAGGCGGACGGCCTGGAGGCTGGACACGTAGGTGCAGCAGCTCTGGAGGACGGGCAGGAGGACGACCAGAGTGGCGGAACAGCTCTGGAGGACGGGCAGGAGGACGACCAGAGTGGCGGAACAGCTCTGGAGGACGGGCAGGAGGACGACCAGAGTGGCGGAGCAGCTCTGGAGGACGGCGACGAAGGCGGGACCGCTCAGGTCGACGACGCAGCTGGAGGTCAGGGAATGCAGCCGACACCAGAAGATTCGGCTGCGGGTCGGGGCAGGCTGCGAGGTCAGCTTCTTGTTTCAGGAGTACAGGACTGGAGTCTGGCAGCGGGAGTGCGGGACCAGAGGCCGGAGACAGGAATGCTGGACCGGAAGCTGGGGACAGGAAAGCAGGACCGGAAGCCGGAGACTGGAGTACACGATCGGAGGCCGGAAACTGGAATGCTGGACCGGAAGCCGGGGACAGGAAAGCAGGACCGGAGGCCAGAAACGGCTGGAGTGCAGGACCGGAGGCCGGAGACGGCTGGAGTGCAGGACCGGAGGCCGGAGACGGCTGGAGTGCAGGACCGGAGGCCGGAGACGGCTGTCTGAGATGGCCGACGGGGAATGGCAGGGCGTCGACAGATGCGGCCGACGACTGGGAATCTGGCTGCAGTGCAGGCTGTGTCAGCTGGGAGCCCGGCAGGCGAGCCGGTGAAGGTAGGGAAACAGGGGTTTGCTGACACACAGCCAGAGCTGACTGCAGCAGAACAGAACCAAAAACTTGCTGCACCTCTGGCTCAGCGGATTGCTGCGAGACGGGAACAGAAGACAGCTGCAGCCCAGGAACAGAAGGCTCTTGCAGCACAGGAACAGAAGGCTCTTGCAGCCGCACAGGAACAGAAGGCTCTTGCAGCCCAGCAGGAACAGAAGGCTTTTGCAGCCCAACGGGAACAGAAGGCTTTTGCAGCCCAACAGGAACAGAAGGCTCTTGCAGCCCAACGGGAACAGAAGGCTTTTGCAGCCCAACAGGAACAGAAGGCTTTTGCAGCCCAACGGGAACAGAAGGCTTTTGCAGCCCAACGGGAACAGAAGGCTTTTGCAGCCCAACGGGAACAGAAGGCTTTTGCAGCCCAACAGGAACAGAAGGCTTTTGCAGCCCAACAGGAACAGAAGGCTTTTGCAGCCCAACAGGAACAAGAGATTGCTGCGGCCCAACAGGAACAAGAGATTGCCACGGCTCAGCGGGAACAGGGAGCTTCCGCGGCGCAGGAACAGGTAACTGCCGCAGCTCGGCGACAGGGCGCTTTTGTGGCGCAGGAACAGGGACCAGCTGAGGCGCAGGAACAGGGACCAGACGAGGTGCAGGAACAGGTGACTGTCGCAGCTCGGCGACAGGAAGCTTCTGTGGCGCAGGAAGCTGGGATTGCCGCGGCCCGACAGGTACGGGAGATTGCCGCAGTACAGGAACAGGAGACCACCACGGTTCGGCTACGGGGAGCTTCCGCGGCGCAGGAACGGGTGACTGCCGCAGCTCGACGGCAGGGAGCTTCCGCGGCGCAGGAACAGGTGACTGCCGCAGCTCGGCGACAGGGAGCTTCCGCGGCGCAGGAAGCTGAGAGTGCTGTGACCCAGCACGAACAGGAGATTGCCATGGTGCAGGAACAGGAGACCACCGCGGCTCAGCTACGGGGAGCTTCCGCGGCGCAGGAACGGGTGACTGCCGCAGCTCGGCGACAGGGAGCTTCCGCGGCGCAGGAAGCTGAGAGTGCTGTGACCCAGCACGAACAGGAGACCGCCATGGCCCGACAGGAACAGGAACTGGAGATTGCCGCGGCCCGACAGGAACAGGAACTGGAGATTGCCGCGGCCCGACAGGAACAGGGACTGGAGATTGCCGCGGCCCGACAGGAACAGGGACTGGAGATTGCCGCGGCTCGGGAACAGGGACTGACTGGACCCCAGTAGTGGCGCTGGGTAGCGGAGACTCTGTAGTGCAGGACTGCTGAGTGAGCCAGTGGCGTCGGGAGCCACGGGGACCTCGCCGCCTCTTGGTGCCTCCACGGGTCCCCGTGAAAAAGGCAAGACGAGTCCCCTCAAAGGATGACCGCTGGGCATCAGGGCGGCTCCCCAGATGATCCTTGGTAGAAACCAGGGGTTCTGGGAAAGCCGGGTCAGGACAGGCAGGTTTTAGGCTCAAAACCCCGAGCCTAACCGACTGGAGTGCTGGCTGGTAGCTAGCAGGCCCAAAGCTAGCAGACTGGAGGCTAGCAAACTGGGACTTGGGCTGGTAGCTCGGCTGCTGCTGGAGCTTGGACTGGTAGCTAGGCTGCTGCTGCGGCCTAGGCTTGGGCTGGTAGCTCGGCTGCTGCTGGAGCTTGGACTGGTAGCTAGGCTGCTGCTGCGGCCTAGGCTTGGGCTGGTAGCTCGGCTGCTGCTGGGGCTTGGGCTGGTAGCTAGGCTGCTGCTGGAGCTTGGACTGGTAGCTAGGCTGCTGCTGCGGCCTAGGCTTGGGCTGGTAGCTAGGCTGCTGCGGCCTAGGCTTGGGCTGGTAGCTAGGCTGCTGGCTAGCTGACAAGGCTGCTTGCCGGGCAAAATATGTGAACAGGGAGATCATCTCAATGCCAGTTGCAGAGGGAGGAGACCTGTCTGCTGGGTCCATGTTGGCTAGTTCGTACTGTTATGGGGTAGGTTTGAGAACACTGGGAAGACAGAAGCAGGCAGGGAAAGGGGCTGAAACCCCCCGGAGCTTTCTTCCACTGCCGGGACGAGAGGGTAGGCTTGAGAGCGCTGGGGATACAGACAAACTGGCAGGGAAAGGGGCTGAAACCCCCCGGAGCTTTCTTCCACTGCCGGGACACGAGAGGGTAGGCTTGAGAGTGCTGGGGATCCAGACAAACTGGCAGGGAAAGGGGCTGAAACCCCCCGGAGCTTTCTTCCACTGCCGGGACACGAGAGGGTAGGCTTGAGAGTGTTGGGGATCCAGACAAACTGGCAGGGAAAGGGGCTGAAACCCCCCGGAGCTTTCTTCCACTGCCGGGACACGAGAGGGTAGGCTTGAGAGTGTTGGGGATCCAGACAAACTGGCAGGGAAAGGGGCTGAAACCCCCCGGAGCTTTCTTCCACTGCCGGGACGAGAGGGTAGGGTTGAGAGCGCAGGTCAAACAGACAAGCAGGGCTCACCAGGTGAAGGCAGGCTGTGTGGTAGCTGGGTGCTGTCCGCTGGGTCCAGTCTTGGTCGGTTCATTCTGTCACGGGGAGGTGTGGTGAGGACCCAAACGCAGGACAGCGAGGCAGGTTGTGATCAAACCCCAGGACTGGGTGTTTAATTGAACAGATAGCAGGTGACACAGGAAATCCAAAAACACGAGCTCTACACAAACTGACACAAACATAACACAATACAGAACAATGAACCGACAAAGACTGACTGGGGAAACAAGACTAATATACACATGGGGTGATTACAAATGAGGTACAGGTGTGTGGGAGCAGGAGCTGGGGGAGAGAGGGAGCCACACCCACACTACACACTGACAGACAAACCAGGAGGCGGAGACACAAGGGAGGCAGGGAACACAGAAAGAAACACACAGGCAGGTCATGGCCGAACCATGACATACATAAAACATTAAAAGCATCGAGACAAAATGAAAAAGATACAATTCATATAAAAGAACAAGCAAAATGCATTGCATTAAAAGAATCAAATCAAATAAAATAGAAAGATATTTTTACCCCCTAAAGGAAACAGAGAATCAAGCGGCGTTACTTCTTGGTATTGAGTAGTCACTCTCACACTGGTGACACTGTCAACCAGTATACGATTAAGTGTGCCTTACCTCTCCAATGATAATCACAACTTAAAAGACCTTTTGTCAGCTTCACCGGACAAAAATATGTATAGCGCTATAACTTTTTGGAGAGTGACTCCCTCAATTCTTCCTTTCAAAAGGAAATCAATTTTGATGAGATCATGAAGGATTCTTATAAGGAGCATAGATTCTTTCCGGTGGTCTTACCCCACCACATAGGCAGGCCCCACAGCCCCTATAGGGCTTGTCAAATGTTCCTTTAGAACAATACACAGATCAGCTAAGCAATTACAATTACATTATTATCACATTATGTGAAGGTGTTGCTTTATAAATCCCTGGTGTTAAACTAAACTCCAACATGTGGTACCTGATGTAGCCACCAGGGGTTATTTGTGCAATTTACATTGTTAAACGTGTACAAGACATGTCAAAAGATTACACAAAATATCAGAAAACTATATACCGTATTTCCTCTAATAGTAGCCGGTAGTCAATTAAAAGCCGGGTCTCCGATAATGGCCGGGGCCGTGGTCGACACGAACAAATAAAGGCCGGCTCCAAATACAAGCCGGGGAAAAAAACAAAGGAAACAAGCGTGAATTCGCCATAGCTGCGACCACGTACTGTGCAGCTATAGGCCTCCAAAGGGTGGGGACATTTTTGTGGACCAACCAACCGACCGACCGATCGACAGAGCGAGCTATAGAGCTGCTGGTCGCAGCTAAAAACAACGGTGGACACCGGTAAAATCCTGCCGGAAGTCTCTGGAGCATGCCGCCGTCGATTACCGTACTTATCATAATGCATTGCAGTAACAAAAAACGGCTACCCAATGAACCCCAACAGAAGCAGATCAGAAAACAAGGAGGCTTCATACTAAAATATGAGCAAATATACTTATCAAACAGAGGGAATTAGAAATAAAGGCCCGTCTCTAATATAAGCCTGCTTCCAATAAAGGCCTGGTCCCCTTTGCAGTTGAGGTAAATAAAGGCCCGGGCCAATATTAGAGGAAATACGGTATATACAGTAACAGTAATAAACTATGGGATATCTGAAGACATCAGGTTCATAAATCAGACATACCAATAATCACTAAGTTTAAACATTAGGCTACTATATTCACACTGGAGCCCGACCTCAAGGGTCATTCATTCATAAAAAGACCATCAGATTGCATTCCTCCTTTAACCCATTAGGATGCAATGTCCAGAAACATTCCCTTTTCAATAAGGCATTTTCATTATTACCCCCTCTGCGATTCAACCTTACTTTCTCAATGCCTGTACATTTTAAGTCCTCCAATCAGTGTCCTTAATTTAAAAAATGTCAGGCAACTGGGGATGTGATGTCTCCTCTCCTGATGCTACTTCTATGTTCCTTAAGTCTGACTTTAAGCTTCTGTGTGGTTTGACCGACATAGTATTTATTGCATTTACAAAATAAAAGATATATAACATTGGTAGTGTTGCATGTGATGAGTGATTTTATCGTGTATTCCTTACAGGAATGTTGATTAATAAACCTGTTGGTTTTCACCATATCATTAAAGGAAGTACATGATCTGCATGAAAAATGTCCTGTAATAAATGTATCAGAGCTAGGTGTATGTATATCCGCTCTTACTAAGCGGCCCTTTAGATTTGTAGATTTTTACTGTGATTCTATTGTCACTCTGAGCCTGGGGAAGAAAATTTTTATTTCCAGAACATAAGCAGTACAACTCACTGACTAGTCACATCGTCATTATCTTGCATCCTTTTTGTAATGGATGGCGATCCAAAACAGCAAATTAATCAGCAGGAACAGTCCAGAGTGACAGGACAGGGTTGCCAGGTCAAACTAAAATTTCCAGCACAAGAGCCACTGAAAACCACCCCACATGCTCCAAAACCAAATGGGGAGGAAGACAGGAAGCACATTGCATTCACCAAAGAAAAAAAGATCGGCGATGGTTTCTCGTAATTATGACTTCCGTATCTCATAATGAAATACTAAGTCATAATTACGAGAAACCATCTCTGATTTGTTTCTTTTCTTTGGTGAATGCAATGTGCTTCTGTAGGCAGGAAACCGCTGACCTGGCAAGTGGGGGCGGACGCCTCAGTAAACATAACTTTTTTTTGTTTTTTTTTGTTAACATCACTTGGTTGGTAAAAGCCAGAACAACTGCTAAATGACACATCTGCTCTGCAGTACAAGTCTGTGTAAAAAACAAAGAAACAAATAGATAAAAATATAAAAAGTTAACACTGGGTAAAGAGTATGTGTGCTATTTTAAAATGCAACATATACATTTTGGGGGGAAAAATCCTTAGCTGAAGTTTATCAGTATCTTTAAAGTAAAAAGCACCCAGATTACAAAAGCATGACTCTTTTGCCAACCAAAGTCTCTCTCTCTCTCTCTCTCTCTCTCTCTCTCTCTCTCACACACACACACACACACACACACACACACACAAATGCAGTCCTTACAAAAGCATAGCCTACAAGCTGAAAATCCTCAAAACTCATATACTGCATGTTCAACCAAGGCTAAACATATTTCTGTCCTTAGAGTCAATGGAGTTTCCTCAATCCATTTCCAGGTCCCCTCCATGTCTCTGTCACTCAAACCAATCCAAACAAAAGCTTCTCACTTAGTGAGTGTAGAGAGGAATGTCTGTTTGAAACAAATAACAAAAAGCCATGGTATTTATATTGTATTGTTAATCAATTGGCCCGGTGCTTCATGCTAACACTTTAGCATACATTGTGTTCAATGATCTTCAAAAAATCTTAGCTCCCTAGCAGCTAAAGTGTGATGTAATTCGCCATACTTGGTCAATATTAATTTTGCACCTTTGTTTTACCCACATGCAGTTGAATTGTGAACATGTCATTTTTTTGATAGCTTATATATATATATTTTTTTATTTTATTTTAAAAGCTACACTCCAAACGTCACTTTTTTATTACTGTTCTATTCATTCTTATTTGAAGATTTGTACTCCATATGTTCCTAATGCAAATTTATATTTTAGCTCTTTTTTCAAGGCCATATAATATTCCAGAAAATGTCTGCAGATTTTTGACAAACAAAAAATGGATTGTTGTTTTTTTTCTTTAAAGCTTTAAGAGGGTGTGAAAGTTAGCACCTACTTGAAAGCACACAAACAGGCGCTAACACATCCCTGCACTTATATCACTTAGATACACCCGCGCAACGAAACTAACACCCACACCCAGGTCTTAGTCTCAGTAGAGAGGAGATAACACACACAACTGAACATCCTCCATCCTGCAGGACACATTTTCTCTGTGAGATATGAAAAATAAAAGATAAGACAAGAATCAAGTCTGTCTATTGGTAAAGTTTTGCTGTTCAAAAACATGCATGTACTGTACAGCAGAGGTTCTCTACCTTTTCAGTGAATGACCGACCCTCAAATCCGCCCCTGAAGCCCCTTTTTTTGCAGGTGTAAACTTACAGGATAGAGAGAGCCTTGATACCAAATTATGATTTCTGTTGGCTAACGTTAGATAGTTAGCAGACTTTCATTATACCTGCTCAAACATTTCAATAGCGGTCTATGGAGAGCATCTCCAACCATGGTAATAATGAAGTTATCATTATTATTATTATAACTAAAGTTCGGTAACAAGACCACGCCTCAAGCACACATTCAATTTCCTGCTCCACCCTATTTATACGCGCCAAACCATGACCTTTTCTCTCCCTCGTATGTCTCAGTTCTCTCATCCCCCCCCCCCCCCAACCCCTTGCTCTTCTCTCTCAGTACAGGAACCACAGGGGAATATGATGGAGCCAAGAAGACTCCCCATCAGCGAGACAGTGCCCCCACCCTGAGTCTCAATTCCCTGGTTCCTCGAGCTATCCATCGACCCCAACTCATCCGACCCCCTCGATTCATCCCTTCATCTCGACCCCCGATTCATCCCTCCTACCTCGACCCCTGATTCATCCCTCCACCCTCCACCCTTATTTCATCCCTCCGTTCTCAACCCCTCTTTCCCTCAATAAACCATCTAAATACATCTCATAGTGGCGTGGTCTTTGTTAGTGAATTAATAGTTGGTATTGTGTAACCTGACTCCATGGTTCAGATGGAAAATAACTATTTGTTACTGGAAAAAAGTCCCGGATTCCAGCTTTAAAATACTTATTTATATTAATAAATAATTATCATAACATTAAATGCAGACTCAAACGCTAACTGTAAAATAAATGTTAAAAAGATTTTATTATTGGAATTTTGTGATGAAAGAGTGCTTTATGGACGGGTAAGTTTAAGGCTAAATAAATGAGTAGAGGAAGGTTGTAGGTAAACTTACTTTGAGAACACAAATTGTTTGACTGTACATAGTTTGCAAAACTAAGAGTGCGGATTTCCACATCAATGTTTTTTTCTACATGACCCTGTGGTGGGTCATGCATCCACACATGCATCCACGCAGCATCCACACATGCAAGTACTCACTCTTTCTGGACAAACTCTGAAGCCTCTTTAGTCATTGCAGTGAGGCTGGTGTTCAGCAGGTCTCTCTCCTCAGTCAGGGAGGAGAACTTATCATTACTGGCCTGGAGAACCAGTCTCTCCTCAGTCAGGTTGGCTTGGATAACGGGGAGATCTACAGCAAAACCACGCACCACATCCTGTAACATACAGCAGCAGTTACAGTATTCATATGTCAAAATGACAAATTGTTCCCTCAGAGGCTGTGGTCAAACTAAGTGCATCATCTATCTCATCTGTCTTTTCCGGCGCCGACGTGAGTGGCAGCCTACCCAGTATTTCTGTCTGTGTTGCGGTGTTTTTTCTACTCTTTTTAAATTCTTTTTACTTTTCCTGCTTCTTTACTGCACATTTATTGTGTTTTCTGTGTATCCTATGCATAAGGAGTTTTCTTTCATGCAAGCGAGTGGCAGAAACTTTGTTTACTCAAGGGAAGAACTACTCGCACTTTGAACAAAGGGTCGCGTTGGCACAATACACCCCATTCTGGAGGAACTGAGGCGCAGCTATAGGGGATGCAGAGCTGGTGCTAAGCTAAAGGCTAAGCGAATGGAGAAACGCAGGAGATATAAGCCATCTATTCCCTCAGTGGTGATGGGGAATGTGAACTCGCTGGCCAACAAGACCAACGAGCTAGCGGCTCTGGTTAGAAATCAGAGGATCTACCGGGAGTGCAATCTACTATGTCTCACGGAGACGTGGCTAAATGGCAACACCCTGGATTCGATGCTCACTGCGTTTTATCAGTATGTAGACTGCCCCACCAGAAAAAACAGAACAATTGACCTTCTGTATGCCAATGCGAAGGAAGCCTACAGCACCACCCCCTTGCCCCCACTAGGAAAATCTGACCAGAACCTGGTCTACCTACAGCCTCAGTACAAGCCTCTTGTTCAAAGGCAACCCACGACAACACGCTCCTTCAGGAAATGGTCTACTGAAGCTGAAGATGGACTACTTTGAGTCCACTGACTGGAGTGTGCTGCATGAACCACATGGAGAGGACATTGAGGGGATCACACAATGCATGATGGACTACCTGAACTTTTGCATGGACATTGTCGTTCCTGTTAAAACTGTGCACTGCTTTGCTAACAACAAGCCCTGGATAACCAGCGATGTCAAGGACCTCCTCAACAAAAATAAGAGGGCCTTCAAAGACAGGAACCAGGTGGAACTGAGGAGCGTACAGAGGGAACTCAAGCTCCGCTTGCGAGAGGCTAAAGCCCAATGTCCACCAGATGTAGCACGGAAGCGGAACGACCAGGGCACGGGATCGGAACGGCTCCGGAACGGAAGGCAATGTACACCGCATGCGTTTGATTGAGTCGTATGCATCACCCGCAAGTCAATAAATGCATTTTCACGCTTGTCAGACGCAAGCGGATCCGGCAAAAATAGACCAGATTCGGAAAAAGAACAGAGTGGCAGAAACTGCTGTGCAGGTTCGAGACGGCTTCCGTGCCACTACCGCAACGCATCTGCACCCGGTGGACATTGCAGCGCTGATTGCTGCGAGTCTGTTCCGGCACACGCACAGCTTCCGTGCCAGAGCCGTACCGCATCTGGTGGACATTGGGCTTAAGAAGTCCTACAGGAGGAAGGTGGAGCAAAAGTTGCAGGAGAACAACATGAGGGAGGTCTGGGATGGTATGAAGACCATCACGGGCTGCAAGCAGAGGAATGGCAGTACAACAGATGGTAATGTGGAGAGAGCGAACAAGTTCAACCTCTTCTATAACCGGTTCGACTGCCCTGTTCCAGCTTTAACAGCTACTGTCTGTCCTGCCATCACCCCCACACCTCCCCCCAGCCTGGCTCCTGCTGCTACAACTACTGCCTGTCCAGCCATCACCCCCTCACCTCCCCCCAGAGCTGCTCATCCACCCCTCCCCCAGGCTGCCAGCACAGACAACGCAGCACCCTCCCCCCCCCTTTCACATATCAGCACATCAGATCAGGTCAGCTGTCCCCTGCAGCCCCCCCCCCCCCTCCCCCCTGGACAAGGTGTGCCCAAGACTACTGAAGGCCTGCGCCGCCGAACTGGGGGAACCCCTTCAGCGCATCTTTAATCTGAGCCTGCGACTGGGGAGGGTCCCCACACTATGGAAGACATCATGCCTCATCCCTGTGCTTAAGAAGGGGCGCCCCAGTGTGCTCAATAACTTTAGGCCGGTTGCATTAACATCACATATAATGAAGACCCTGGAGCGGCTGCTCCTCCATCTCCTCAGACCCCAGGTTTGACACGCACTGGACCCCCTGCAGTTTGCCTACCAGGAGAAGGTGAGTGTAGAAGATGCCATCCTCTACCCCCTCCACTGGGCCTACTCTTACCTGGACAAGGGTGGTGGCGCTGTGAGAATCACTTTCTTTGATTTCTCCAGTGCCTTTAACACCATACAGCCCCTCTTACTGAGAGGAAAGCTGGCCAGGATGCAAGTGGACCCACACCTTGTGACCTGGATCACAGACTACCTCACTGGCAGACTGCACATCAGAGACTGTGGTCAGCAGCACAGGAGCACCACAAGGGACTGTACTTTCCCCTGTCCTCTTCACCTTATACACATCAGATTTTAAGTACAGCTCGGAGACGTGCCACATGCAGAAGTTCTCGGACGACACTGCTATTGTGGGGTGTATCAGGGGCCTGGTGGAAGACTTTGTTACATGGTACCAACTGCAGTTAAATACATCCAAGACCGAGGAGATGGTGGTGGATTATCGTAGGTCTGGGCCACTCCCGCAAACGGTCTCCATTGAGGGGGTTGATGTGGAGGTGGTCAGGACCTACAAGTACCTTGGGCTGCAGCTGGATGACAAACTGGACTGGTCAGAGAACACAGACATTCTATACATGAAGGTGCAGAGCTGGCTCTATTGTTGAGGAGGCTGGGGTCCTTTAACATCTATAGGAAACTCCTGCAGATGTTTTACCAGTCCGTGGTTGCCAGCATCCTTTTCTATGCTGTGGTGTGCTGGGGAGGCAACATTAAGAAGAGAGACGCAATGCGGCTGGACAAGCTGGTCAGGCCAGCTGGTTCTGTGGTCGGCATGGAGCTGGACTCTCTGGTGACAGTGGCAGAGAGAAGGACCCTGTGTGTCTATCATGGACAATGACAGTCACCCACTACACACCACCATAATGAAGCAGAGTAGTATGTTCAGTGGCAGGTTGCTGTCACAGAGCTGCTTAACAGACAGACTCAGGAGATCTTTTGTCCTCAGAGCCATTAGGCTCTTCAACTCTTCCCTCTTCTCTGCTCTGTGCTTTTGCTTTATTTCACTGGTGTTTTTAGACCTGCTTACTATGCACTTTAAGTCACTTTATTTACTGTCATGGCACAATCATTTTTTGCATTGTTGAATTACTTATTTATCTACTGCATTAACAATCTCCATATGTACAGGACCTTGTAGTTTAATGTAGTTTAAAGTTTTTAGTATCTTATGTTTATGTACGGTGCAGTTACTTTATACAGGTCAATTTTTATTGTGTGTATTGTTAAGTTTTTATTGTGTGTATTTAATTGTGTGCCGTATTTAAGGTACTGGCTGCCTAAATTTCCTCAAAATTTAAAGTATCTACCTATCATGTGACACTGCAGAGGTGAATTACAGTATCTGTCCTCCTGTGTTATCAATGCAGCAACATGGAGCATCACTGGAATTCAACCAATTCAGCTGTCAACAGTGAAAACGCATAGCAAATCCAATCATTCTTGATAATAATCTTAATAATGCTCCTGCTGAAAAATAAGAGTCTTGTCTTTTCCCAGCAAACATTTTGATATTGAACAGAAGCAGATACGATGGTCTGTGCCAGCGTTGAAAACCGTGTAAAACCGTGTAAACCCTGCATCAATTTGTGAAATCAGGACCTAAATATCTTTCTGATATCAAAACAGTTTCCAAAGCTGTTTTAATAAATTAATTTTTACTGTGCCATAATATCATATTGTAAAAATGTTTTGTTCGTTATGGTTGAGGTTGAACTCGGCGACACCCTGCACATTGCTGTCCATCAAATGCTTGCTGGGTTGGGACAAGACCCAGGGAAATGCATAAGGTAATCCAAAATATAACCATTTGACATAAAAAGTCAAAACAAAAAATGAAAAACACATCTAGGTAGCACATTGTTTATATTTCATAATAGACTAACGGTCATCAAAATCCTCTGTTCAGTCTGACCTGAACTCTGAATGTGAACCAGACTCACAGTGGACTCCGAGGCCGATGAGTGCAGCCAGTAGGAAAACACTCAGCAGCCCCAGACCGAGTAAAGCCGCTCCATGGGAACTCCTGCCTGAGCTGCTGGGACCTGAGCACAGAAAACACCAGGGAGTATGATAAATAAGAGAACAGTAATAATACATGACATTATATATCCACACACTCAGTCTGTCAGTCTGCCCATCTTTACCTGTCTGTTTTGTTGAAGTTCATGAGTCTCTGGACTTGGCAGGTTCAACATTGATGTAGATTTCCTCCATTTTTCATGAGCGTCCCAACTGTTTGTCAACTGTAACCTCTGCTGTCCAACATTAAATATTATAGTCTGCTATCAAATGTTGAAACTCTAGCTGGTTTCCACCACTTCCTCTGACTTGTAGCCTTTCAGGAAGTACATTTTCAGAGGTGCTGATGCTGTGACCATCTCAGCAACAACTTTGCTTCTGATGCTGTCACTGTAATACAAACCTTATAGTGTAAATAAGAGAACTTATAGAGAACGTATAGAGAACTTGAAACATTTGTCTGAAGAGTTAAGAGTCAACTTTCGATTTAGTCAATGTCAAATCTAATTGAAACAGCACTGTTCACTGCTTGTTAATGGTGGGTCATTTATTCAAAATGATTTCATGGTAAATTGTGCACACATACTTTCATAGTGTGTGAGTCTTATTCAGTGGATTGTGTTGAATGCAGAGATACTTTATTGATACCTGAAAGATCTCTTTTGGCAGATGAAATTACTCCAAATCCAAATGAGGAGGAAGACCAAAGAAAAAAAATCGGAGATGGTTTCTCGTAATTAGGACTTCCGTATCTCATAATGAAATACTAAGTCATAATTACAAAGTACTGCTTTTTTTCTGGGCTTAGAGAAAGCGAGGCAAAGCAAATGCTTTTTGAGTAAGATACAGAATAAGGATAGCGTGTGTGACTGACCTAGGTAGATGTAACGAATACTGTGCAGGATTTTTATGCCAACCTGTTTAGCAGGGGAGAGTCAAATGAGAGGGTTACAGAAGAGACTCTCAGCAAAATAGGTGCCACGATCACAAATTCCAAAAAATCAGTGTGCGATCAGGATATAGTGCTGTTGGACATAAAGAATGCAGTTGACCAGATGAAGACGAACAAAAGTCCTGGTTCGGATGGTCTTTCGAGCAACTTTTATAAAGTCTTTCTAGATCTGCTGGCACCTATTTTGCTGAATCTCTTCCGGGAGATGGAAAAGACGCAAAAAGTCCTGGAGTCAATGGCAATGGGCACAATCACACTGGTGTTTAAACAAAAAGGAAGCAAGGAGTGTTTAGAAAATCATAGGCCAAACAGTCTGCTAAACACAGACTATAAGATATTGCTGAAAATTTTTGCGAATAGAATTAAGAATGTGTTGGCCTCAATTATTGAGCCAACACAGACCTATAGTGTGCCGGAGAGGGAGGTAAGTGATTCTGTGAATACAATTAGGGACATAGTAGAGTGTATGAAGGGAGAGGATCAGGGAGGTATAGTGTTGAGTTTAGATTTTAATAAAGCATTCGATAGGTTAGAGCATAGGTTTTTGTTTAGTGTGTTAGAGAAGGTAGGTTTTGGAGATAGGATGATTTCATGGAATAGATTATTGTATAAAAATGCTAAGAGTAGAGTAAAGTGTAATGGTTTATTGACTGACCCTTTCGTTCTGGAGAGGTCAGTGAGACAGGGCTGTCCGCTGTCGTCTATTTTGTATACGATAGTGGATGAGCCACTAGCGCTATTATTGAAGAAAGATGAATTAATGAATAGAATAGAATTACCTGGAGGCTCGTATAGTGTTGTCCAGCAATTTGCTGACGATACGACAGTAACGGTAAGAGATATGGAGAGTATTAAGAGAGTTATAGAACTAGTAGAGTTATATGGCCGAGCCTCAGGTGCTACAATAAATATGAGTAAATCTGAGATTATGTTTATAAATACTAGTTTGCCAAAGGAGGGTGAGGTGCAGTTTAAGATAAAGGAGGATTATATAAAGATATTAGGTATATACGTATATAGGGATAGATAATATAAAAGCTAGAGACACTCTGTGTTCTGAAATGATTAGTAGGATACAGAAGTGTCTCAGATTTAAAACTAAAAGGTAAGGTTACAGTAGTGAATAGTCTGGTCCTCTCGATACTTAATTACACTCTGGCTTCGGTGGACCTTCCAACTTGGGCTAGTAACCAAATAAATAAAATGGTTACCAATTTTATTTGGGGTGCAAAGGTAGGTAAGGTAAGAAAAACTCTAATAGCTGAGTATGAGCAAGGTGGTTTGAAGTTAATAGATGCAGAGTGCAAGAAGAAAGTGTTAAGAATGAAGGTAGTATTAAAGTATTTATCTGACAAAACTTGTTATGGTTGGAAAGAATTGTTTAAATATTATTTGAATAGTGTAATGGGTTGTGGTGACTTTACATTACTGATGGAGTTGAAAAAAACCATGCTGGAAGTATTTCCGGACTTCTATAAAGAAGTGATGACAGCTCACGCTGAATATATGATTAATGTGGATTATGTATGTAAAAATGTAAATGAAATTAGAGAGATGCCTATTTTCATGAACAGGAAAATCAGGTATAAAGAACAGGTATTGAATAATAGGACATTTATTGAAGCAGGGGTAAGACATGGACTGATCTCTGGCAGGCAGAACCCCAGCGCATCAAGTTCCTGGTCCAGGCAGTATACGACGTCCTGCCAAGCCCATCGAACCTCTTCACCTGGGGCAAAGTGGAATCCCTGGACTGCCCTCAATGCTCAGGCAGGGGGACGTTGGAGCACATCCTGAGCAGCTGCCCAAAGGCTCTTGGGCAGGGGAGGTACACCTGGCGTCACGACCAGGTGCTAAAACCCATCGCAGAAGCCATCATCAAACATGCCCCACCACCCAGATGATCACCTTCGTGAAGGCTGGAGAGCAGCTGCCAAGAACCACAGAAGCCAAGAATCCATCAGGAATCCTGGCAACTGCGCAGGACTGGCAGCTTTCTGTGGACCTGGCGAAACAGCTGAAGTTCCCACATTGTCAAGACCACCCTGAGGCCAGACCTACTCCTAGTCTCAGAGGCGACCAAAAACATCGTCTTGTTGGAACTGACAGTGCCGTGGGAGGATCGTCTGGAGGAGGCCCACGAGAGGAAGAAATTGAAATACGAAGAACTGGTCATCGACTGTCGTAAGCAGGGCTGGAAGGCATTGTGTATGCCCATCGAGGTTGGCTGCAGAGGTTTTGTGGGACAATCACTCTACAGAGCCTTGAGTGCACTGGGCATCACCGGAATGAGGAGAAGAAGAGCCATCAAGAACATCACAGAGGCTGCAGAGAAAGCCTCAAGATGGCTCTGGATCAGGAGAGGAGATCCATGGGGAGTAGCGAATGCCACCTGAACACAAGCCGAGGTCTGATCAACCTTGGTTGGGTCGCCTGAGCGAGGGTGTCTGATGTTGAAAGACCCGAAACACCCAATGACCCCAGGTTACATCACTGATGATGTGTTCAGGAGCATCAATAGATGTATTTCACCAATCAGACAATTGAAGGATGTGATCCATGAGGTTGTGTCTGGGTTTTTGCCAGCTATTGCAATGTATGATACTGTGAGAACTATTAATGATGTCATGCCTAAAAGAACAATTATAAAATATAGCCGCAAGCAGCCATGAAAGGGGTTCAAGCCTTTTCTGAATGGTACTAACGTCGCGGAGGACACGGCCCAAATATATCCCTTGATATATCTGCCAAGTTTTGTGATCATGTGGAGTTACGGCCATTTGTTGCTTAGGCCACGCCCATTTTTGGAATTTGTGGCCCCCCTTCTGGTTGAATTGCACAAGTTTGGTACGCATGTTAGAAATTACATTCCAGACGAGGCTGAGAAGTTTGGGAACGATTATGCAAATGAGCTTTGATTTACCGGCTGTTAAATGGTTATTACACCATAGGCCTCGCCCACTTTCACCAATGATGACAAAAATTCTGATTTTGACTAGTACAGCCTCCCTGAACATGTGTACCAAATTTCACGCAATTCCGTCATCTGGATTAGGAGATAGTTTTTTGGCATTTGTGGCACCCCCTACTCTTGTAGCTTAAAACAGCTTTGCACACATGGTCAGTGATGATATCTGAACAAGTTCACCAAGTTTCATGATGATTGGGTGGGCAATCGGTCATGAAATTATAACAATTTAGCTGACAGGCCACGCCCTCTCACAAATTAAAAAATTAATATCTTCAAAACGACAGTAGATATCAACAACCTTTTAACAACTTTTAATGTGTAGCATCAAATGGACAGAACGATCAATAGAGACTGTGACATCTGCAAACAGGAGCCTGAGGATTTAAGGCACCTGTTTTTAGACTGGTTTGTATGGGTTTTTTGCTAAATTGAAGACTTGTTTAAGTGTTTAGGGTTTGTATTAAATGTAAATGATTCGTGGAGTGAAATGACATTGTTTGGTGTATGTAAAAAGAATGTTATAAAAAATGTAAATTTGTGTAATTATGTGTTCAGCCATGCAAGGTGGCTGAACGTACACTGAGTGGAAACAGAAAGTTTGTGTGGAATTGGTAATGTTGGATACTATGGATCTTTTGTGTGTTGTTTTTCTGGTGTACATTGAGTTCTCTTATAGTAATGTGGAGCCATTGTCATAGCTGGGGCAGTGATATGGTTTCTCTGTGTGTGCTGTATGTATGAATGGATGTCTGTGTTTGTTTTGTTTCCTTGAGTTGCTTTATTTTTGTCATGCATGAGTGACGTTTTATCTTATGTTGCAGTTTGAGTTTGTGTTTTATTTTGATTTTGGTTGATTTTATGTTTGTATTTTCATTTGTGTTACATTTTGTACTAAGTTAAGTTAAAATGTCTTCTGTGCATGTTGTAAATATGAATGTATGTTAAAATAAGTATTTTTGATAATAAAAGAAGAAAAAAACGCACCCAATCTCGGAAGCTAAGCAGGGTCGGGCCTGGTTAGTACTTGGATGGGAGACTGCCTGGGAATACCAGGTGCTGTAAGCTTTTTCATCTTTCTAGGCAACAGAGGGCGCTACTCCCTCTCCAGGGGTCTTGAACAACAGTGCTGGCCAGCGGCAGAGAACTGTTGCGGGCTTTCTCCCGGTGAGCACAACGGCTGAGGGGGTTAATGATAATAAAGGGCAGAGAAATAGGCCCATTTGGTGGACGGTTTTGAAAGGGCCCTGCAGCAGGCACAGGCTAAGCTGTGTATAAAAGGCCTTCCTGCTGCTTATTGCCATACCACTCTGAACGCGCAGGAGGATTTTTATGAGCATTGTCCTGCACCAGATACACAAAGATTTGTACAGCAGAGATTGTGCGTGTGGGACGGAGGCCGAAGACTTGGAGCACCTGTTCCTCATGTGTGCGTCGCTGGCGAGCCTCAGAGAGAGGGTCAAGGCCCTCTTAATGAGGCACTGTGGACTAGACGGACTGAGTGGGACTGGACTTTTCTCTTTGGGCTCCCACAAAAGGGTCAGAAGACAAACAATTTAGATTAATACTGTGTTGGCTTTCGCCAGGCATGCAGCTTGGCTAAGGAGGAACAGAAAGAATATGAACAGAAAGACATTCATGTTGAAAGATTGTTTGAAAATATGTTGAAGGCTCACCTGAGGCTGCTGCATGAGGCTGACAGACGGGTTCAATGGGCGTTTTATGCCGCGAACTACCTTGCTGCGTGAAATGGAGGAGAAGGAGCTAGCCTTTGAATTTTAAAATACAAATGAGAATGTAGAGCTGTTGGTAGGATGTGGTTTGGTTTAGTGGTTGGATTGGGTTTATTATTGTTTATTTTTTGTTGAGCACTTTTAAAGTTTTGGGGATTTATGTATTATTTAATTAGTTTCATTAGTTTAAGTAGTTTTTTTCTGGAATATTTTTGTCTGGGTGTTTTTAGTCTAATTTGCATATTATATTATGGTCGTTTTTTGGGGGGTTGATTTTGGTCTTGTTTCTTTTTTTTTTAATTTCAAGTATACAGTGGTTTGGTTTCTCTGTTTATTTACTTTCGCACATACAGTAGTTTGGTTTCTCTTTGGTTTGTCTTTGATGCTATTGCTTTAAGTTATTTTGGTTTCTATGCATTTGTGTGGTTTATTATATGTTTGTGTGTGTATATATGTTTATTATTGTATATACTGTTGATGTGGAAATTCTGCAATAAAGGAGAGCAACAACAAACTTGTCTTTCTGGCTTTTATTTTAGCATTTGCAAATGGGCTCAAGCATACAGAGAGCGATCTCGTCTGGTCTCGGAAGCTAAGCAGGGTTGGGCCTGGTTAGTACTTGGATGGGAGACCGCCTGGGAAATCCTTATCTGAAGTTTATCATTCAGTATCTTTAATCGATTTATTTTTCTCAAAACTCATTATGCACCAATGCTAAGCCACTTTCTCACAGATCCATCGCAGAGATGAAGCACAAGATATGTCATTCCAGTTCTCTGTAGTCTTGCCAGTGATGATATGAGCGCAGTCTTCTTCCCCAAACTGTGGATATCCTCCACCGTTATCAGGCTGCGCTGCCCTCCAGTACCTAGCAGGTCAACGAACAATACAATCATGACAATTTTAATCTCCAACATGAATCAAGACCTTCAATGGCTCTTAATTTACTTGCATTTCATTCTAGTCAGTATCTCTTCTTCATGGTACACTGGACCAATGCACTACTGGTCCATCGCTTTCTAGATGTTTCTATGTTTCTGCACAAATATCACAGAAACAAATTCCGGTACCTTGCACATGGCAGTTGGCAGATTGGAGTTTTAGTTCTACAAACAATTCTTGGAGGCAGAAATAATCTAGTTGGTTGGGTTAAACCTCAATGTACAGAATTATCTGGGTTAGCTAGTTAGCTAGCTGCTGACCTTCCAACATCATGAATACCATGGTAATGAATTAATGAAAAAAAAGCAAGTCTAACATTGCAAATCATATTTTTTTTCATTTTGAGAAGTTTCTTTTTTTTCCATTCAAGTTTGCCAGTTAGCTAACTCAAACATAACATCTAACATCAAAAAACTGGCCCATTGAGATTTAACTTTAACCAATGAGATTATTTCTGCCTCCAGAGCAGCTCTGCCTCTGATGGTACATTCAGACTACAGGCTACAAATAATAGGCTAATAGGAAGTAATTCATTTTAAATGGAAGCCTGCGATACACAAAGCTACAAACGCTAGAGCAGGGGTATTCAACTAAAATTCAAGGAGGTCCAGTCACTAAAATTTCTTCCCTTCAAAGGTCTGAAGTATCATAATGTCTAACTTGTGCTGTGATTCGGAGGCCTATATGTAGTTGTTGTATGACTTTCTATCAAATAAAATAAACAATGTACATTTCAATATCATTTCAACAACATTTATTGATCAATTACCATACTATGTATCATTTTTAATCATGTGTGATGTGCCAGTAAATTTACATTCTGTATGCAATGTTTTTGGAAGCTTAGGGACATATAACATTTGGCTTTTTTCCTCTGTAAGTATGTTTTGAGTTTTGCCTAAATGTTTATAATTTGAGATTAGAGTAGTTAATCACATGAGGTCTTTTACCCAACTCATGTCCAGTGTGAGGGGGGATGTTTGGTCTTATGTGGGCTACGTGACTTAGGACCTTTGTCCGGAAAAGTATAAATTCTTGGTAATTTATGGTCAGTTCGTTTGGGACTGGGCAGAACTCCTAGGGCATGTAGTGTAGTTGATTTTGTGTTGTTGATTTCATAATCAAAAAGGGGGGAACTGTGGAAGAAAATTCAACATATGCATTAACAGCTGAACTGGGGTCACCTCAGGGAATGTAAGGTTTAATGATGTATGGTCACCTCACTGTAACCTTTGTGCCATAACCTACTATGTCAGAGGTCTTGTTGTCAGAATGGATCCTGGAAGTCTTCAAGATGTCCATGGAAGCTCTAACTTAAGACATAACATGTCTTGCTTATACTCTACCTTGGTGACCTGTTCTAATGTCAGCACATTCTGTACGTCCTTGGAAGATACATAAAGGACTGGTTCAATATCTTTCTCTTGGAAGAAGTGTATGTAGCCTCCTGCTGTGCGCATCTCTTCCTCTTGCAAGACTCTCCTTTCAATAAATATATATTCAAGTAAGACGAACCTCTGACTCCAGAGCATTTCTTCAACACTGAAGTTCAGCTGGCTTCAACTTTTTTCCACACTCTGATGACGCGGTGAAGCGCAAACCAACCAGAGCAGAGGGAAGGTAGGGTACTTTATTATTGTTTACCTGAATTATTTCTTATAACCAAGAATAAGTATTTTCCAAATAAAAATAAAATGAAACAAAAACAAAGTAACTACTAGTAATATACAGAAAAAGTGGATATACTGTATATTTAACCAAGGCTAAACATATTTCTGTCTTACCTTAGAGTCAATGGAGTTTCATCAATCCATTTCCAGGTCCCCTCCATGTCTGTCACTCAAACCAATCCAAGCTGAAGCTGCTCCATTAGTGAGTGTAGAAAGGAATGTCTGTTTCAAACAAACAAAAAGCCATGGTATTTATATTATAGTGTTAACCACTTGAATATGAGCAATTAATGAGGAGTAATTCAGTAATCTCAACAAAATATGAGAGGACTCCAAGGCAAAATTATAATTCAAAAATATTTTTTTTATGGAAAATAGATCAGAAAATAAGGAAAGTCATTGAATCATGCAGAAAATAATATAATCCCTGCATCTAGATCTAGATTTCACAGAATTTTTATCCTGTTGTTAGCAAGTCTGACTTCCAGCATTACTTCCCCAATGAAGAGGAACCAAATAAAAATGAGAAATTTAAATAAAAAATATAAATTTAGCATACACTGTGTTGAATGATCTTCCAAAATCTTAGCTCCTTAGCAACTAAAATGTGATGTAATTCACCATATTTGATCAATATTAATTTTGCACCTTTGTTTTACCCACATGCAGTTGAATGTAATTTTTATGATAGCTTGTGTGTATATATATATATATGCTGTGTCACAAATTTGGTGACGATTGGACAAAATTTGTAGGAGTAGCAGCGAAAAAACGGTTTTGGACAAAATTCAAAATGGCGGAAAATCTAGTTAGGCGGAAATGGGCAGGGCCTGTATGGATGGATGCAGAATGAACCATGGAATCCAGGGAAAGTGGGATTTTGATTGTGGCCCATACGGTTCAGAAGTTATAGGCCAAAACATAAAGTTGCTTGTTATAGCGCCACCATGAGGCCAATTGACTTGGGTTTAGTTGCCTGAGTAGCGGCTGAGACTTTGGACCTATCTGACAAGTTTGGTTGCTGTAGCTCTTACGGTTTCTGAGATCCAGATACTTTTCTGGCAGAAGAAGAAGAAGAAGAAGAAGAAGAAGCGGAATAATAATCCGAACAAAAACAATAGGGTTCCCAGCACTATGTGCTTGGACCCCTAATGACACATTACACAAAGTTTAATGCCTGACACCAATGCAAATCTGTCAAGCATAATGAATTGCATTCACAAAAATTCATGTTTATTATTTTTGGTTTACATACAAGATAATTCAACACATTTATCACATCTTCCACAAATTGAATACAACATATTTTGTTAACAATGCTACTAATCACCAAAGTAAAATGTTGAACAGTAAAAGTAAAAAACATCCAGATTACAAAAGCATGACTATTTTGCCAACCAAGGACTTCATTTACCCACTGGCCTCTTAAGTGGCACAGTTTACTTTCCGATGAATCATTTTGTACGGTTACATTTTTCAATGGTATCACATTTTTGGAACAAAACTCTTCAACTGCACTGATGGAATAGTTAGTATTAGTAACTATTATCACCATTTTTACTTTAAATGATCACGAAAGCTTTAGTTAGACACTCCAATGAAACTTTTGTATAAATCTGTTTTCTTTTCCAGGACATTGGGTTTGGTGTAATCTGTGGTCTTCTTAGTGTTTGGCACATGGGTGAATGTTTGAGAGCCTATTGTGGGCTCAAAAGAGGCTCAAAAGATGGACTAGGGGCCCTCGCTCTCGTTGGGGCCTGTGCTGCCCTCCGTACTACAGATGGGTTTATGAAGATCTTCTGTCCGAGGAGGTGAGCAACCATTTGAAGAATGAGCTCACAAAAATAGCAAAAAAAAGAGCAGAAGCAATCTGTCAGCCCCACCTTCGAGCCATCAAGGATCATGAATGAAGAGGAGCAGATCGCAGCGACAATGTTAATGAGACAGTTTTGGATGGCTGGCAGAAAATTTCAGACTCGGATTTCTACTTGTTCGATGAGTATGAGAATCAAAACAACATCCTCTATAAGGGACTCGTACAAAGAGAAAAAGAGGTTGCTTTTGGACAGCGTTTGGTGGAAAAAGTTGAAAACTGGTGAGGCATTGATGATCCCTCTCTCTCTCACACACAAACAAATGCACACAAATTCCTTTCAAAAGCATAGCCTACAAGCTGAAAATCTATTTATGCACCGTTATGCATCATTTACTCATTATGCATCAATGCTAAGCCACTTTCTCACAGATCCATTGCAGAGAAGTAGCACAATTTCGGTCATTCCAGTTCCCTTCAGTCTTGCCAGTGATGATATGGGCGCAGTCTTCTTCCCCCAACTGTGGATCTCCATTACCGTTATTAGGCTGTGCTGCCCTCCAGTACCTAGCAGGTCAATGAACAAGAGAATCATGACACTTTTAATCTCCAACATGAATCAAGGCCTTCAATGGCTCTTAAGAAGCCTAATGCTAAAAGTTTGACAGGCAAAATGAGACAACACATCTCTGTAGCATAATAACTAAACGCTGCCTCGAGGGTTCGTATGGTAAGAGCAAGTCAGAGATGTATTTTAGTTCTAAAGCATTGAGCGATTTGTAGATGACCAACAGTATGACTGAAGTCCAGTGAAATGAAGCCTAGCACTCTGCTACTAACTGAAACAAGCACAGATCCTGTACAGACCCATGGTGCGTGTGTTCAATTCAATGCATTGAAGCACTGCTACACGGTTAAAACTTAAATACCACAAGATAATAACGTTACCTACCGTTAAAGTTTGCAGGGCAGCAGAAGACGTGTTACTGTTTACAAATCCCGTTACTAACACAGGAGAGTTGGGAGCAAATTGTGGAATGTTAAGTTTCACTTTTGTTTTCACCAGCAGACTGTGGATTGAGTACAATGCTGCTGGTCTGCTGTCTGTACATGACAAACATGACGTGATGTGACATCAGCTGCATTAGAGATTGATTTAGATGAATTTCTATGCACTGACCAACTTTTGATTTTGTGTCTCTGTATGGGAAACACTGCATCTCACAGTCAAATACGCCCGCTAGAGGCCATCTGACGAAGCGCATTATATGAGGAAGCGACAGATGACTGACTGACTGACTGACTGACTGCCTTACCGACCTGAATTTGCCTCATGATGCCTTCGGCTGTGCTGTGGGAAAATTGCAATCTAGCCATACTAAGTTATCTAGGTTACCTAGTTAGCCAAGCTGACGCTCCAAGTTCAAACTAGCCATACTAGCCTATAGGCAACCTAGTTAGCTAGCTGCTGACCTTCCAACATCGTGAATGCTACAGTCATGAATGAATTAAAAAAAAAAAAAAATTGTATTTATATCTTGACTAGAGTCTAATCTTTACCATTCAAGTTTGTCAGTTATCTAACTTGCGCTCTGAAAAATTGTGGTTCTTTAGCTCCGCCCACTGAGGTTTAACTCAACCAATCAGATTATGTCCACCTCCAGAGCAGCTCTGCCTCTGAGAAATGTTTTTGGCAAGTGAACTGATTCTTATTATCGAGGTACACCCCAAAACAAAGTAATTACTAGTAATATACAGCAAAAGTGGATATATGTGCAACCAAGGCTAAACATTATTCTCTCGTACCTTAGAGTCAATGGATTTTCATCAATCCATTTCCATGTCCCCTCCATGTCTCTGTCACTCAAACCAATCCAAGCTGAAGTTTCTTCCTTAGTGAGTGTAGAGAGGAATGTCTGTTTGATAAAAAATAACAGAGAGCAATGGGATTTTTTTTTTTTTAGGTATGTGTAAAGACAGTTTATTTTATTGCAAAGTTGTTGTTGAATTTTTATTGCAATAAAAATGCTTTCTAATTTTAACATGAGTTGACCTTCATTGGTCCATCCAAAAAATACTAAACTTAAGATGATTCGTGCTCCATGCAAATTTATATTTTAGCTCTTTTTCTCAAGGCCATATAATATTCCAGAAGATGTCTTTTTCTAACTGTAGATTTTTGACAAATGGAAAAAATGGATTATGTTGTTTTTTCTATAAAGCTGGGGGGAATAAATAGTGGTGTACATGGGGTATTTAAGAGGGTGTGAAAGTTAGTGCCCACTTGAAAGCACGCAGACTGGTGCAAACACATCCCTGCACTCATAGATTCCCAGATGCACACACACACACACACACACACACACACACACACACACTGTAACAGTCGCAAATATGCCTACTATGCTTTTGGAACATCGTTTGGTTGCAGTAACAGATTAAGTCACTGGGTGGCGCTCCTTGTTTTTACTGAGACTGAGTTACAGCAACAGGTTGAGTACTACTCCCAGTCTGTCTCCCGATGAGTAGCTTGTGTCTTCAGTAACGATTTGGTACGTGTTAAACTATATCAATCTACATGTATGTTGAGAGATTATAGTGCCGTAGAGACCAGGCATTGTATGGTTGACAAGTATAGGTGAATAAAGTGGTACATGTGTGAAATCCCAATACTGACGTCGTCTGGCTCTGTCATGCTATCTTTGAGCAACCTAAAGCTAATGTAAGCTACGACACGACCAAGCACCTTACAACACACTGTACCTGTTCTTCAGCACTGTCTATGACCACCAGATCTGCTCCTCTGTCTCTGCAGTCCTGTCTGCTCTTTTCCCAGGTCTTAGTCTCAGTAGAGAGGAGATAACACACACAACTAAACATCCTCCATCCTGCAGGACACGTTTTCTCTGTGAGATATGAAACATAAAAGATCAGACGAGAATCAAGTCTGTCTATTGGTAAAGTTTTGCTGTTCAAAAACACACATGTACTGTACAGCAGCATTTCTCAACCTTTTCAGTGAATGACCGACCCTCAAATCCGCCCTGAAGACCCCCTTTTTTTGCAGGTGTAAACTTACAGGATAGAGAGAGCCTTGATACCAAATTATGATTTCTGTTGGCTAACGTTAGATAGTTAACAGACTTTCATTCTACCTGCTCAAACATTTCAAGAGCGGTCTATGAAGAGCATCTCCAACCATGGTTGGTATTGTGTAACCTGACTCCATGGTTCAGATGGATAAAATAACTATTTATTACTGGAAAAAAGTCCTGGATTCCAGCTTTAAAATTCTTATTTATATTAATAAATAATTATTATAACATTAAATGCTGACTGAAACTCTAACTGTAAAATAGATGCTAAAAAGATTTTATTATTGGAATTTCTTGATGAAAGAGTGCCTTATGGACGGGTAAGTTTAAGGCTAAATACATTAATAGTGGAAGGTTGCCGGTAAATTTACTTTGAGTACACAAATCGTTTGACTGTACATAGTTTGCAAAACTGAGAGTATGGATTTCCACATCAATGTTTTTTCCTACATGACCCTGTGGTGGGTCCTGACCTGCAGGTTGAGCAACACAGCGGTGCAGCATCCACACATGCAAGTACTCACTCTTTCTGGACAAACTCTGAAGCCTGTCTCGCTCTTTAGTCATTGCAGTGAGGCTGGTGTTCAGCAGGTCTCTCTCCTCAGCCAGGGAGGAGAGCTTATCATTACTGGCCTGGAGAACCAGTCTCTCCTCAGTCAGGTTGGCTTGGATAACGGAGAGATCTACAGCAAAACCACGCACCACATCCTGGTCTGAAATAGATCAAGAGACATACTGAAACATTGATTTGGTCTAATAACTAATGCATTTACAACATACAGCAGCAGTTACAGTATTAACAAGTCTGTGGTCAAACTAAGTGTATCATCTGTCTCATGTGACACTGCAGAGGTGGATTACAGTATCTGTCCTCCTATGTTATCAATGCAGCAACATGGAGCATCACTGGAATTCAACCAATTCAGCTGTGAAACAGTGAAAACGCATAGCAAATCCAATCATTCTTGATAATAATCTTAATAATGCTCCTGCTGAAAAATAAGAGTCTTGTCTTTTCCCAGCAAACAGTTTGATATTGAACAGAAGCAGATACGATGGTGTGTGCCAGCGCTGAAAACCATGTAAATACAGTGGCAAAATTTTAAAAAGTTGAAAAGTTGAAACATATCATCCATAGCTACTACCCACAGTTTCCAAAGCTGTTTTAATAAATTAATTTTTACTGTGCCATAATATCATATTTTAAAAATGTTTTGTTCGTTATGGTTGAGGTTGAACTCGGCCACACCCTGCACATTGCTGTCCATCAAATGCTTGCTGGGTTGGGACAAGACCCAGGGAAATGCATAAGGTAATCCAAAATATAACCATTTGACATAAAAAGTCAAAACAAAAAATGAAAAACACATCTAGGTAACACCTTGTTTATATTTCATAATTGACTAACGGTCATCAAAATCCTCTGTTCAGTCTGACCTGAACTCTGAATGTGAACCAGACTCACAGTGGACTCCGAGGCCGATGAGCACAGCCAGTAGGAAAACACTCAGCAGCCCCA
>NW_027279906.1:0-10000 GCF_046629955.1 Centroberyx affinis
TGCTCTAATTACATTCATGCTCTAATTACATTCATGCTCTAATTACATTCATGCTCTAATTACATTCATGCTCTAATTACATTCATGCTCTAATTACATTCATGCTCTAATTACATTCATGTGATTATGCTTAACTGAATCGAGTGTAATTGCAATCCCAACAGTGTTGGGTTATTCCTTATTTATTACTGTAATTACACTACTTTTGGCAGTAACTAATAATGTAACTAATTACTTTTTCAAATTAATAACACAATTACAATTACTGAAATTTAAACGGGCTCGTTACTCGTTACTGGATCATCCGGTTCATGATCGTCCGACTTTACGGTGGAGCGAGTGAATCAAAAGACGACCGACTGACCTGAGACTTTATTTCTCCACAGACTAGAGACAAATCTGGAGACTTTTCTGACCATATGAAGCAAAGTTAATGAGTTGAATCCAAAGCATTTGGCAGTAAACTGGTTTGGCTGATGCAGGTTTTCTCTACTTGCTTGTCTGATCCAGAGAGTCACATGATCACAGTGTAGCTCCGCCCTCTGCTGAGAGCAGGGACTGTAGGATAGGGTGCACTTGTAATTGTTACCGGCGTACGCCGAAACCGGCCCGGGTGGGCGGAGTCAGCACTCGTATTAAAACGGGCTACGCCGCGGCGTGCATAACAAGTGCAGCGTTATATATTGATATGCAAATTATCGTATGACATCATCTGCCGACTTCTAGCGACTTTCTGAGCAGCCAATAGCTGCTTTCCTTTGAAAAGAGTTGGCAGCTCTGCTCCCGGTGCGTAACTCCGCCCACACAGTGAACTGATGCTGATCTGAAGCCTGTGAGGCTGCAATAAAGACACCTATCAACACATATCTATTGAGTTTTATTGTTCCACTGCTTACTGTTCATCACAGTGATAATGGGCACAGTGACAGATAAAATGTGACAGTTGTCTTGTCACACTGTGCCACAGCAACACTAAAATAATATAGCTATGTGTAATAGGAGAATTGAAGCAGACATTTAAAAGTAACACAAAAGTTACTTTCCCTAGTAACTAATTACTTTTATTATGCAGTAATTGGTAAAGTAATTCAATTACTTTTTAAGAGAAGTAACTAGTAACTGCAACTAATTACTAATTTTCAGTAACTTGCCCAAAACTGGTAACAAATCACCTATTAAATTTTCAGGAATTAAGAAAAGCAGCTTTGTTTTCAGATGGACAGCCAAGTGTTGAGTTGATCTGATCGGTTCACAGAGGAGCATGTAGTCCTTCAGTTAAAAACCTATATAAACAGAAATAGACAGTGACAATATGC
This sequence comes from Centroberyx affinis, assembly GCF_046629955.1. Classification (NCBI taxonomy): domain Eukaryota; kingdom Metazoa; phylum Chordata; class Actinopteri; order Beryciformes; family Berycidae; genus Centroberyx; species Centroberyx affinis. Next base: position 1,317 of record NW_027279906.1, read on the forward strand.
AAAGTTTTCTGATTTGAATCACATTAATAGACATCAGTCAGGACAGGTCATGTGTTCAGCTGATCTGCAGGTTCAGCAGATTATCACAAATGAACAGGAATCTGCAGCCTGGGCATTTTCCATCTGTAGTGGAGCAGAAGTGCAGAGAACTCAGCAGAGAGGTGAACCGGCCTCATTAGCATCTGAACGGGGGGAACATGACTCATCCTGTCTGGAGGATCCTGATCTCAGACTGCACTGAAGAGGATTTGATGAGATTCAGAGCTGCAGTCTGAGCCGGGTCAGATTACAGCAGCCCGACCTCAAACATCTCATGAGCTGAGCGCTAACTCTGAAACACAGCGGCCTCAAGTCTAGATCATCTTCCTCCACCGTGAACCGGGTCATGTGACAACGGCACCAAGTTTAGACAAATAAAACGACTTGGTCAAGGTTACAGTTAAGATTATGGTTATGGTTCATGTTATGGTTAGAAAACTAAAACAACCTGGGGAAGGTTTGGGAGGCTTGGTCAGGGTAAATGTTCTTGGTGTGAGCTGGGAATCGAACCTGAGTCGTCGGAGCTGAAGGCAGATGCCCGACCTCCACCTGACCTCCACCTGACCTCCACCTGACCTCCACCCGACCTCCACCTGACCTCCACCTGACCTCCACCTGACCTCCACCCGACCTCCACCTGTCCTCCACCCGACCTCCACCTGACCTCCACCTGACCTCCACCTGACCTCCACCCGACCTCCACCTGACCTCCACCTGACCTCCACCTGACCTCCACCCGACCTCCACCTGACCTCCACCCGACCTCCACCCGACCTCCACCTGACCTCCACCTGACCTCCACCTGACCCCTGCTTGTAGGATGTAGGAGTCTCCTTCCATTCTGCTGAACTCCCTGCAGCTGAAGGTGTTTTCCTCCACCTGTAGTCTGAGGTGGAGCAGAGATTCAAAACCCTCCTCACTGAATCTTCCTCTCCTTCCTCCAGGTTCTTGTAAAGCAGCTGCATGAAACTCTTCAGGTTCATCCTGTGCCGCCTCTGACATCATCAGTGACATCAGCGTGTTAAATAAAACGGATTTCATCTCCAGAAATGTGAATTCAACTTAAAAGGGAAATCTTCTGCTGTTTGGTGGCATATTGTGCGTGGCGTATATTCATCACTTCTTCACTTTGATTGGCCACGGTTGACGCAGCCCCTCCCACTCCTGCTGATAATTTATTCATCCTAATCCAACATGTTTTACAAACCGCTCTCTGGCATCTCTGGTCATATTACCAGAAATCTGTTGGCCACGAGAGCCAGGGAACCCAAACAGTTTGGTTCTGAGTGTGAAAGTGTTAATATTAATATTCAGAGTCTGTTTCCCTGTTAGACACTCAGTAGTGATACTAGAGACACTCAGGACTCCTCAGGGTGTTACAGTAATGACAATAACAATAATAATAATAATGATAATGATGAGAAGAATCAAATCTTGTCTTTGAATGTTTCCCAATTCTCCCAATTAGTATCTGAAGACAATCAGCTACTAAATCCTGAGAGAGGAGAGAGAAAATTTATAGGAGGAGGAGAGGAGATTGTAGGAGAAGAATAGCAGAAATATGTGAGAGGAGAAGGAGAGGAGGAGAGGAGGAGAGGAGGAGAGGAGGAGAGGAGGAGAGGAGGAGTGCAGAGTTAATAGTATTAAGAGCATTAAAGTGAGTGAATGGATGGATTCTCTCTCTTCTCCTCCACTCCAGTGAATCTGTCAAAGTCTGAACCTGAACAACACAAAGTTTCCTCTTCGTTCCTCATCTTGAACGTTTCTAATTAATTCTCCTCTTTCAAGAAAGTTTCTCTTTAATAACTTTAATAACTCACCTTTCATGTGGGAAAGTTTCCCTTTAATTACCGACTTTAAAAGAAAGTTTCCTTCACTGAGAGATCAAGCAGCTTTTCCTTCCTGTCAGTTTGTCAGTTTGTCAGAACATTAAAGACTTTCTCCACTCCTTCTTCATGTTAACTTTAACTCTTTCTTTCTTTCTTTCTTTCTTTCTTTCTTTCTTTCTGTGTCTTTCTCCCTTTTAGCTTTGAGTCTTACAGAGACGTTTAATAATGGTAATAACTCTTTCTTTCTTGTCTCTCTCATCCCTCCCTTTCTCGTTCCTTCCTACCGTCTTCCCTTCCCATTCCCCCTTTTCCTTCCTCCCTCATTCCTTTACTGTCTGTCTGTCTGTCTTTCTTTCTTTCCTTCCCTCTCTCCTTTTTTCTTCTTCAAACTTCTCTTTTTCATCCCTCCATCATCCTAGTTAAAGGAGTTCATCCAGTCCAGCGGAGGGAGGGCGGGGCCTGCGTTGCCACGGGCGCTAGAGATCGTCGAGGGCAACGTGCGCTGGCACCGCCTCCACCGCCGACAGTTCTACCAATGGCTGCGCAAAGCTCCAAGCCCCGCCCACGGCTAACGGCCCCGCCCACGGCTAACGGCCCCGCCCACGGCTAACGGCCCCGCCCACGGCTAACGGCCCCGCCCACGGCTAAAGGCCCCGCCGCTAACCGACAGCTAACCTACAGATGCAGTCGGATAAAACGGAAAGGAGGACTGAACAACAAGTTGCACAACTGGTTGCTGAACTGTTCAAACTGGTTTCTGTTCTGTTTTTGTTTTAAAGGACTGAGTTTTACAATCGTTTGTTTTAAATGGAAGATTTTGTTTGTCTTCAGAACTGTTCAACTGGTTTCTGTATGTAGAGAAAGATTTAGACGACTGCAGCTGTAGCTAGCTAGCTCCGCCTCAAACCTGAACCAACATTACAACAACAAATACTTCAACAACAACAACAACAAATACTTCAACAACAACAACAAATACATCGATAGCAACAACAACAAGCACTTCAACAACAACAACAAATTCTTCAACAACAACAACAGCAAATGCTTTAACAGCAACAGCTAGCTAGAAGCTATCAGAGCTAGCTGGGCAACATTACCCATAGTGCATCAGTAATACTTTTCACTCTTCAGAGCGTGTTTAGAGATGCTTCAAACAGACAAAAGATCTCTTCATACATGTTGATGACGTTCATTGGAAATATATTTTCAGCGGTCAAAATATATTTTGGATTACTTGCAGATAAATGTTGTCAACAGCTCATAAACAACAACAGTTCTATATAGCTCCAGAAAATGGTTCTTCAGGCAGTACGATATAAGAACCCTTCACGGTGCTAAAGGAACCTTTTTTAGAAAGGTTCTCTATAGCACCTTGCTCAAATGGTTCTAGAACCTTTATGGTGCTGTAAAGAACCCTTTAACAATGCATGATGCTCCAAACCAGCAGGATTACAAAACTTTATTAAAGAACAATACCAGGTTCTTTATTGTTCTTTATGATATAACACTTTTTTATTTGAACCAATCAGAGGGTTCTTTGAGTCATTATGGTTCTATTTAGAACCCCTGATCCAGCCAAAGAACCTTTGAAGAACCCTCCTTTATCCCTCCTTACCAAAATATATTTTGAATGAATATCATCTCCATGTTTTGTTCATTTTGTTGATAATTTGAAGCGAACAGCAGACCGACCTTCTGAACTCTGAGACTCTGACGGAAATTTACTTTTGAAGTTTCTTTTTAATTCACTTTGAAGACTTTTTTTCTGTTCATCCCTTCCTCACCTCCATCGCCTGGGGAGAGAGAGAGAGAGAGAGAGAGAGAGAGAGAGAGAGAGGGAGAGAGAGAGAGAGAGAGAGAGGGAGAGAGAGAATAACAGGGACAAAAGGAAAGAGAATGAGAAAGAGAGGAGGCACTGATATACAGATGAAAAGAAATTAATTGAAAGAGTTTAACCAAGGGAGAAAAAGAAAGAAAACCAGAGCGAAAGGGTAGAGAGAGGAACGAGAGAGGAGACACTGATGAACAGATGAAAAGAAACAAATGAGTAACAGAGGAAATGAAAAGAGAGCGAGAAAAAAGGCAGAAAGAAAGAGGAAGGGAAGCACAGACATCCTGAGACAGAAGGAAGGAGAGAAACGAGGGTAAGAGAAGAAGAAAGAGAGGAAACGGAGAGAGAGACAGCAGCTGGTTTCCACTCCTCCGTCCCTCCATCCCTCGTTCCTCTGTCTGAGCTCAGTCAGCCAGTGTGACCTCTGACCTCATGTTTTATTCAGACAGAAGAGTTACTGATCCACACCAGACTCCACACACTCACACTTTTAAAGGGAAGTTCCACATGAAAACCTCAATTCTACCTAAACTCAACTTCTCACTAACATTTTACCCACAATGCATCAGTGAGCTTTCAGTGTTACTGATTCTCTAAGACAGATAGATGGCAGGGTGGCCCAGTATAGGCGGTAGGGTGGCCCAGTATAGGCGGTAGGGTGGCCCAGTATAGGTGGCAGGGTGGCCCAGTTTGGGTGGCAGGATGGCCCAGTATAAGCGGCAGGGTGGCCCAGTATAAGCGGCAGGGTGGCCCAGTTTGGGTAGCAGGGTGGCCCAGTTTGGGTAGCAGGGTGGCCCAGTATAGACGGCAGGGTGGCCCAGTTCGGGTGGCAGGGTGACCCAGTTTGGGTGGCAGGGTGGCCCAGTATAGATGGCAGGGTGGCCCAGTATAGACGATAGGGTGGCCCAGTTTGGGTGGCAGGGTGGCCCAGTATAGACGGCAGGGTGGCCCAGTTCGGGTGGCAGGGTGGCCCAGTTTAGATGGCAGGGTGGCCCAGTATAGATGATAGGGTGGCCCAGTTTGGGTGGCAGGGTGGCCCAGTATGGGTGGCAGGGTGGCCCAGTTTGGGTGGCAGGGTGGCCCAGTATAGGTGGCAGGGTGGCCCAGTTTGGGTGGCAGCGTGGCCCAGTTTGGATGGCAGGGTGGCCCAGTTTGGGTGGCAGCGTGGCCCAGTTTGGATGGCAGGGTGGCCCAGTTTGGATGGCAGGGTGGCCCAGTTTAGATGGCAGGGTGGCCCAGTTTGGATGGCAGCGTGGCCCAGTTTGGATGGCAGGGTGGCCCAGTTTGGATGGCAGGGTGGCCCAGTTTAGGTGGCAGGGTGGCCCAGTTTGGGTGGCAGCGTGGCCCAGTTTGGATGGCAGGGTGGCCCAGTTTAGATGGCAGGGTGGCCCAGTTTGGGTGGCAGGGTGGCCCAGTATAGATGGCAGCGTGGCCCAGTATAGGCGGCAGGGTGGCCCAGTATAGACGGCAGGGTGGCCCAGTATAGGCGGCAGGGTGGCCCAGTATAGACGGCAGGGTGGCCCAGTATAGACGGCAGGGTGGCCCAGTATAGATGGCAGGGTGGCCCAGTTTGGGTGGCAGGGTGGCCCAGTTTGGATGGCAGGGTGGCCCAGTATAGACGGCAGGGTGGCCCAGTTTGGGTGTGAGTGGCACAGGAGTTAGAGACCGTCCCGTAACCACAAAGTCACAGGTTTGAATCCACGCAGCAGCAGCAGCAGCAGCAGCAGCAGCAGCAGCAGCAGCTGTGTGTCAGACGGCCCATGAGCAAGGCACTGAACCTGACCTGCTGTCTCCCTGTGACTCCAGCAGATCTGGATCAGCTGCAGGTTGGTTTCCTGCAGTCTGCGGTTCATCAGATATTCGGTGGTGATGTTTTGTTTTCTCCGTTCTCTGAACCGAGGATTCAAACTGAAGCGGAGATCTTCCCACCAGTCGACTCCAGAGGTTTTCATGTTGATCAGTTAACGGCTGTAATTAACTCTTCATGGACCTCTGATCACGTCTCTCAGAGGATTCTAACTAATTAGCTCTCCAGAACATTCAGACTATTTGAATCTTTACAACACTCAGTGAACAGCAGCATTGTTTTCCAGTAGAGATCTGAGATTTCAGCTGCAGAAACTTCTGTGGTTTTGGAAACTGTCAGGGGGTTTTGGATGATGCGTTCTAGGTTCACAAATATACTTTGCATATGAAAGTTCATGTTAACTTCAGCTCAAATGATTTGAAAATGCCAAAACTGTGGATATGAGGTTTTCATTGGAGAGTAGTGATGTTTGGTTCTGTTGATGTTGGACCGGAGTTGGAGAAGGTCGAGATGTTGCTCAAATTGTGACTCAAACATTAAGGAAACTGACCAGAAAGAAGTGAAAACTTAGCTGACTTCTTTAGCATCAGTCCACATCATCGTTTTGTTGATTTCTAAACATCAAGGAAACAGAATAGACAGGAAGTCAACAACCAACAAACTTTCTAATTCAACAAAGAAACAGCGGACAGAAACATCGAGACATAAACTGATTTTTCTAATTTATTTTGTTGTTGCTGTTAATTTTAAACATCAGAGAAACAGAGCAGACAGAAGGAACAACACATGAACTGAATTATTCCATAAATTACAGAGCGCTGATCACATGACCCAGCCCACCAAGTTGTTTACTTCCTCAGAACCCGACTCGATGGCTGAATCTCATCTGCGAGTGTTTTACAGAGTGAACACGCCTTCAGGAGCGTCAGTCCAGTTCATTTCTTCATGCAGTGGAGTTGGTATCAACCTTCCCTCCCGCTGGATTCTCTGCTCTGTGGTGGAGTTTGCTCCGGTGCAGACTTCAGCCAGTTTCTTCATTTGGATTTCCCATAATTCTTTGCAATTTAAAGCTATAAAACAGCCTAAGATGTTGAATATTTTCTTGGCTGATGATGAACATGGATGGAAGCCAAATTATCTACCGGCTGCCTGTCAGAGCGGAGTGAGGCTTTGACTTCACACACTCCTGAAATGAGATTCAGCTCATGTTAAAATACTCTGCCTAAGCTCCGCCCACCTCAGCTTTGTCAGCCAATGCGCTGACTCCATCTGACCCATGTGACCTTTTTGTAGTGACCTCTTAAAACCTCAGAAAGACTCTTTGTATCCTGAGAAAGACGGACAGACGGACGGCTGGACGGACAGAAGACAGATGAGCAGATGGAGTGAGTGGAAGACGGGTTCGATTCTGAAAAACAAAGAGGAAGAAGAGTTACCATGGAGTTACTATGGTGACCTTTCTGAATGACTGTAACCATGGAGATCAAACAAAAACTTTGTTCAGACTTTACCGATCTCAGCGGTTTCACCAAGCACAAAACTGTGAAGTCGTTCGGCCTCAGCTGTCTGAACCAGACCGGTTCAGTTTGGCTCATTCACAGATTAATCTGTCCTCAAAGTAATGAATGAACCAAATGATGAAGGGACACAAAATGGTTGACGTAAGACACCCGGCACAAAATGGCTGAGACTAAATGGCTGACAAAAATATGTGCAGATTCTACAGTGTGATGAGTCTTTAGCATGATGGATTCTACACCGTACCAGAGTCTGCTTCCTCCTTCACAGTTTGGATGTTTTTGAAGGATTCTTGTTTGACTTCCAGCTGGACCTGAACCTGAACCTGGACGGCTTTCAGTCACATGGAAATGAACAAAAACTAAAAATGAAACTGTAAATGTTTAAAGACTAAAGTTACAATGAACTGTGAAGGATTGTCAGATTCTCAGTAAGACTTGGTCAACTTGACACTGAGAAATATTAAGGTGGAATTGTTCAGAAAACAAAAAAATTGAAGTTTGACCTGTATGAATTTATAGGGAATGAATGACACGAGTACAATTAAATGTTTGGAAACAATGACAAGTGACTTTAAGGAACTTTTGAGAAGGACGAGGATTTGAAGGAACTGTTGAGTCTGTCCGTCTGTCAGTCAAACCGCCATCCGGTCCAAGAGAGACTTTTAAGTATTTTTCTTTTGTTTTATTTTGACTGGAGGTGATGTAAATTGAGCCATATAGGAATTTAATGGGCCTGCCTGCTTCTGAACCCCTGTGTGTCAAGTGATGTGTGTGTGTGTGTGTGTGTGTGTGTGTGTGTGTGTGTGTGTGATGAAGATGACGGTGATGAAGATGATACCAATGAAAGCCGTGATGGTGACGATGATGAGTGGCGTTGAAATCATGATGATTATGATCGAGATTGGGTGGATGACGGTCGCTCATGGTGATGATGGTGAAATCAATAATGAAATAATAGTGAAATATGATGATGTTGATGTGACAATGCTAAGTATTCAATTCAATTGTAATCTTTATCGTCCTGACGGAGTTTGGTTTACAGACAGGGTTTAAAATAAAGCACACAACAAATCACCACATCATGTCCAACACAGATAAACATTATGCATCATGCAGACATCACTTGGCTGACAATGATATCTCACACTCTGTTTCTTCTTATTTTATTCTTCTTTCTTTTTTTGGCAGGGACTTTGACCGTCTGTGCCAAAAAAGAACAAAAAAAAAAACAAGGAACAGAGTGCGGGATCTTTGTTTATCTCAAGAGAATCCACATTAGCCGACGCACCAACAATAGACATCAGAATTAAAATTATAATTAGTTTGAAGGTGATGTTGAGGAAGATGAAAATGGTATTTATGATGATGATGATGATGATGATGATGATGGCAGAGGTGGGGACTCGCATCACGTGACTTTGATTCGAGTCACAATTTGGATTGCTTGAGACTCGACTTGACTTGGGTTCTGGTGACTTGGGACTTGACTCTGACTTGTACTCTGATGACTTGAAAAGGTTTCTAAAGTCTTGACTTGAGATCTTGTGTTTGTGTAAATGACTTAGATTGAAAGTGATGAGATTTGTTCCAGCAGACGACTGAATTTAAATTCTGTTTTCTGAATTTGTATGGAATGATTGAATTTATTGAAGTTG
>NW_027279906.1:15000-37500 GCF_046629955.1 Centroberyx affinis
AGCTAGCGTAGCTAGCGTTAGCAACATCGCTAATGCTAGCTACGCTAGCTAACGCTAGCAGCCAGAAACAAACATAGTTAGATGTTTGTTTCCTGGCTTCCTTGTAGCTCCTGGTTCGTTTTCTGGCTGCTAGCGGTAGCATGGCTAACGCTACCGATAGCTACCTGGGAAAATCTATCCTGTTCCTCTGTTGGCTGCACAGTGGATGACTCACTTCCTTTGTGCCGTAAGTCGACCCTTCATTCTCCTGGAGATCGAACCCGGTGGCAGACAGAGCTGCATAGTGAAAGCGAAGCTTATAGGAACCAATCTAAACACTGATGATGTCATTATTCTATAGACATTACACTGTGCATCAACATTTACTTCATAATGATTAAAGTTAAAGCAGAAAAGTTGTCTATAGAGTCTTAAACCAGATGAGTCCCAGTGAGACTGGGAGCAGCAGACAGATATTACAACATGAAATACAAAACAAGTCACACATTAAACATCCTCAGGTAAAACAGCTGCAAACTTCAGGTTTGAATATCTGTAGATTGTTCAAATCACTTTAAATAATCCTTCAGTAAGAAAAAGGAGACAGAAGCAGCTGCTACAGGATGAACCAGATGTTTCCTCTGGACAAGAAGGAAAGTCTGAGCTCCAGAAGCTGATGGATCCACTGATGTTCAGATGTGATGCTTCTCTGATCTGATAGAGCTAATGCACATTGTGATAGGATCAATAAGACTGTTGGAAGTGATGTGTATAGGTGTGAGTCAAAATGAGAAAAAGGCTTATTTTAATTAGAAGATTACAAAGTGCAGAAAGGTGTCAAAGTTTTGGTCAGATGGTTGTTTAACCACAATGTTTGTCTTACTTCAACTTTTTGAACTTTGTAATCTCATGTCATTAAAATAAGCATTTTTTCTAATTTTGCCTCTGGATTCATAAGAGAAGAGAAGAAAAGATACGATAGCACTTTATTGATCCCCTATAAATACCGCAAAAGTAGTGCAAAAAAATCAAGTAGCTAAAATATAGAGAAAAAATAGAAAAGCAGAGAAGAAAACTGAAGAAAAGACAGCAGCTTAATCCACACTGACACTTAAAGCACATACTGTACGTTCTTATTTACATCGCTTTGGATAAAGTCTGTCAAATGGGAAAGACCTTTCCTCTGAAAGATCTTCACAGTCTGGTATTCCGGTGTTTTCTTGTGGATTTCAGAGGTTTGTCTTTATCTGGTGTTTCCTCTGGTCCAGGTCAGTCGGTGTTCAGCCAAGACTCAGAGAAAAAGCTGCGTCTTTATTATTTTGGGGCTTTGCTCTGGTTCATCCCAACGTAAAGTCTGTTCCTGCACTGCAAAAAAAACAAATCTCCATCTTAACGAGTCATTCGGTCTCATATTCAGCCTCAGATCTTATTGTTCTTAAGACAAGAGAAACATTCTGCAGTGAGGAGAGATAACTCCACTTGTTTCCTCTGCAGCTTCACTGCTTTCAGGAATTCTCTAGAAATGAAACAAGTCAGTCTGTTGAACCGAGTCAGGCAGATCACTGCTTTATTCGGCACTTGATTCTACTGAATTCTTGAAACAAGTTGATTTGCATTGGAAACAAGTGAAATTATCGACCCACACTGGCAGATTTTTTCACTTGTTTTAAGAAAATTATGAATTTAGGACTCAATTGTTTCTGAACGCTCTGATGAACCTGCAGAAAAAGCCTCCAGCTGTTCTTCTTCTAACAGGAAGATGTTTTGTTTTCTCTGGTTGTGCTGAAACTCTCAGCGGGTCAAAGAGTCAGAGGCTGAACTGAGGGAGCTGATCTCCATCTTCATGCCTTCTGCTTCCTTCCTCCATGACGGTTCCTCCGTCTGTCATGGAGGAAAAAGGTTCTAGTGGAACGTCTGTAGAACGAACACTTTCATTTCTGGGTCTGCAATTTCCAGATAATTTCCTAGAAAGGAACTGTTAATTTCTTAGGAAGTTTCCTGGAAAGAACCATGAAATTATGTTCTAATTACAGGGAAAATATTGAAAGAGTTCAGTGGTAGTTGGTAAGTTCCTAAGACAGAACCATGAAATGATGTAGTAGTTATATAGAAAATTAGAAATTAAAGCTCCATCTTCTCCACTGTCCAGAGTTTTATTTAGTGTCTTTCTGTCCATCCAAAGCTGTGTGTGTGGTGTGTGTGTGTGTGTGTGTGTGTGTGTGTGTGTGTGTGTGTGTGTGGTGTCATGAACCAAAAACACTCTCAATCCATTTCTCCACGTTCATTTTCCAGCTTCTCTCTGAGTCTTACCAAGAACAGACTGTTTCTGTCTCTGTGTCTTTAAAGGGGAGATGAAGCAGTCAATGAAGTTAACATGATTTACTGAAAGGATTTTCACTCTAATCAATGATTATATAACAAACATGACAAATATAAGCATATAAAAGAAAAAAGAAAAAACATTTTATCTTTTGTGGCAAGGGCCACCATCTTACAGATCTATAACCTGTGATGTAACCGGGTTGGTTGGAGTTCTACAGATACTACAGTAGAGACAGTGAAAGATGGAGACTGGGGAGCCACAGGACAGAAGAAGACATAAAGGCCACTATTGTCTTGCTCCTGGATGTACAAATGAGTTTTATAGAGTCAAAGCCAAGGACAAAACAGTTCATTTTCATAAACTGCCACTGAAACGGAAATCAGTACTGCGGAGATGGCCAGCGGCACTAAAGAGAGACAGAACCCTCCAATGGGCACGGACTGCAGGGTTTGCAGTCGGGGAAGCTAGTGGTTCACCGGACCGACAGACTAAAGGCTGAAGTTGCCCCGTCTGGTTTCAGTTTCACCGCCTATAACATGAACTCTACCGACCGCCCAACTTACTCTAACAGCAACGGTACAGAGGCAGAGAGGGAGGGAGGAGAGAGGGAGGGAGGAGAGAGGGAGGGAGGAGAGAGGGAGGGAGGAGAGAGGGAAGAGAGAGGCAGGGAGGAGAGTGGCAGGGAGGAGAGATGGAGGGAGGAGAGAGGGAGGGAGGAGAGAGGGAGGGAGGAGAGAGGGAAGAGAGAGGCAGGGAGGAGAGTGGCAGGGAGGAGAGATGGAGGGAGGAGAGAGGGAGGGAGGAGAGAGGGAAGAGAGAGGCAGGGAGGAGAGTGGCAGGGAAGAGAGATGGAGGGAGGAGAGAGGGAGGGAGGAGAGAGGGAAGAGAGAGGCAGGGAGGAGAGTGGCAGGGAAGAGAGAGGCAGGGAGGAGAGAGGGAAGAGAGAGGCAGGGAGGAGAGAGGCAGGGAGGAGAGATGCAGGGAGGAGAGAGGCAGGGAGGAGAGAGGCAGGGAGGAGAGATGCAGGGAGGAGAGAGGCAGGGAAGAGAGAGGCAGGGAGGAGAGAGGCAGGGAGGAGAGAAGCAGGGTGGAGAGAAGCAGGGAAGAGAGAGGCAGGGAAGAGAGGAGAGAGGCAGGGAAGAGAGAGGAGGAGAGAGGCAGGGAGGAGAGAGGAGGAGAGAGGCAGGGAAGAGAGAGGCAGGGAGGAGAGAGGCAGGACATGTAGCGACCCACAAGTCAGCAGGTACTAAGACATCACCTCTGCCCAGACCAAAAGAGCAGTACTCTGTCACCAAAACATAACTGTCTGATGCTAATAACATCATTGACTGCATGTTAGCCTCAAGTTCCACATGAGTCTCTCTCTAATTAATACCCCTTCCACCCCCCCCCCCCCCACCCCACCCCACCCACCCCCCCGACACACAGTCCTAACCCTCATCCTCAGTCCTACACACGTCCCCAAGCCTAAAGTTTCCCATAGCATCTCTGCAGCACAGGACTTATCTGCTGGGAGCTTGGCTATACAATATAGCTGCCAAGATTTCTGAAATTCAGTTTGAGGTGGCAAGGTGAGCAAAATGAAGGCCATTGTAATCTAAGACACCGCTGACCACAGCCATTATAAACATCCGGGCCTGAAAGTATTCACCTAGTTCTACACCATACATTATTTGATTCCTCAGCCAGAGAAGGTCATCACAGTTGATGCAAACCTCCAAAGAAATATTTCTTACCGTGGCTCCATGTTTCCCATAGCTCAGTCAGGCTCACACTGAAGACACTCCAGACTTTAGACTCCAAACGTTAGATAATCCTCAATTCCGTTATCTTCCTCACCATCATCTTCTGTTTCCTCTTCTTGCAAGAAATAGTCCCATGCCCGACTCTATATAGTGTGTATATATTTAGAATTCTTGACTTGATGTGAAATTTGAAGACTGGAGATGAAGAACCATACCCAGATATAAATATCGGTGCTCACAAACTGTAGGCCTTCCATCCAACCTCCACCCGCCCTGCGTGCAATACAGTTTTTTTGCATGTGCTAGCTTTTCCTTCACATGGCCCAACTGCTGAAAAGGCGTCACACGTCTAGTGGCAAATAAAAAAAAAAAACTATTGTAGCCATCCCGAACCAACGTAAAGCTCAATAATTTACTTTTGGAACAATATCTTACTTTTTCAACCAAAAGTTTTGATCGTCTGACCGTCCATCCAATTTCAGGAAACTGCTGGAGGCCTGAGTTGTTTTTTTTTACCACCCCGGAATTGGCTCACAACGAAATAAGCATTTTGATTGGCCGACGTCAGCTCTACCTGCTCACTACTGCAATGATTTTATTAATGACCGACACGACCATAACACTAATAAATCAACAATATGAACCAATAGTAGCGGCAGTAGGTCAAATAATATATTTATGCATATGGCATTTCTTTTCAGTAGGCTATTTTAAGTCTAGTGTTTATTAACATTAAGATAAAACGTTTTCCTTTTACTAAACATATATTTTAGATGCTGTCAGTTGATAATGAGTCTCTAAAAACTATTACTAGTCACTATTTTTAGCATCTAGTAAAAACAGAAAAAAACACCAGTAAAGACCAGAATAGAAACTAGACATTAATAAAAACATACTAGTCACAAAAGAATAATTACTAGTAGAACTGTATTTGCCAAAAAAAAAAAAAAAAAAATAGGCACTAGTGAGAAAAGAAAAGAAGATGTCAGTGAGGAAAAAATAACTATAACACTTTGGGTGCAGATATCTAAAGATATCAGTGAGGGAAAATCTAGTGACATTTGCAGATATGATTCTGGCTTCTACAAGAAATGTGATATTAACAACATTTTGTTAATTTTGATCAACGTCCCTCAGAAGCACATAAAACAGCCCCAGTGTTTACACATATTAATCTTATCATAATAAAATACCAAATAAAAGTCATTTTAGTGATTCAACCAGCAGTAGAGCCAGAACTGGTATGAACATGGAACCAAAAACACAATCACCCCCAACCACCACTGCAACAAAATAGAGGAAACACTGGATAGTTTTCTATGCATGGTTACTGTAAGAATAACAACACAACAAATAGTGTTTGGGTATATGATTCTTTAATATGCTTTAATCAAATAGTCAGGATGTAAGTACAAAGTCTTTCATGACAAGGCTGGCAGTGTTGTTTGGGTGCTTACATACAGCACATCTGTGTTCACAGGTTAGGCAGGCAGGCATCTGGGGGCCAGCAGCAAGTTCCCAGAGACTGACATCAGTATCGAGAGCAGGAGGCGGAAGAGGGAGGCAATAAACAATACATTTGCACAGGCACTTTGACAGATGACATAATAAACAACCAAATAAACAATGACCATTCATACTGTACATCTGTGGAGGGCCTCCCCCCAACTAGGGCCCCGTCACCTCAGCCAGATGTGTACCTTAGCAGTGAGGGATGTGAAGAGTCTGAGGAAGAAAGCTTAATGGAAGAGAGTCAAGATAATGCCAATGATGATGAGTTTGAGCTGAGTGGTGAGGGAAGTGTCAGTGATGTTGAGGATGAGGAACCAAATGTCTCACAAGACAGAAAAATGATTGTGTCAACAGGAGAATTGTTGAAGCTCTTTCATGTGTGCCACTGGGAAGGTTGTGGTAAATGTTTGGTGAGGCCAGCAACAGTCTCCAAAAGTGGATTTGGGCTTAGAATTAACACCGAATGCATTGATGGCCATGAGTATATGTGGCATTCTCAGCCTTTAGTTAGAGGAATAATGGAATGCAATGTTTCTGTCCCTGCTGCTGTATTTGTCACTGGAAATGAGTGCAGTCCATTTATGGAGGTGTGAGACAGCATTGGTCTGGAAACCATCTGAAAAAGACAGCGGTTCAACATACAGAAGGCGTATGTCATCCCAGAGGTCAACGATGCCTGGACAGTACACAATGAGGCCATACTGAGCGCCTCGTGTGATGAGCCCCTAATCGTGTCAGGAGACTCCAGATATGACGGTCCAGGTCACCATGCTTCATATGGAACTCGCTCCTGGACATCAAGTCGAAGTTGGTTGTGGCAGGAAACTGTAAAAGTCACAGAGGTGAAGAACAGTTATTGGCTTGAGGTGGAGGGTCTGCAGAGGTGCCTCTCCAAGTTGGGAGAGTATGACATGACTATATCTGTTTTGGCAACCGACTGCCACCCATCAGTGCAGAAAGTCATGCGTCAGGAATATAAACACATACAACATGAGTACGACCTCTGGCACATCGTGAAGTCCGTCAAGAAACGACTGCTGCAGTGAGTTGTTTGAGTGGATCAGAATGATCACAAGCCACCTCTGGTTTTGTGTCACAACATGTGAGGGAAGTGTGATCAAGTTAAGAGAGAAGTGGATCTCAATCCTGCACCACATTACCGATGTGCACCACTGGGTGTCTGGTGAGACGATGACCAAGTGTGAGCACCCTACCTACCTACACCCCTGAGGAAGAGAGTCAGCGTCCATGGCTCCTCTGTAGCTCTGCTGCCTTTCAGAACCTGCAGAAGTTAGTGCTTTACAAGCAGCTCCTGAGGAAATGAGAACAAACCACACTGGGCATCCACACAGGACAGCTAGGAAGTCTTCACTCCTGTACACAAAGTACGCCACAAAGAGAAAGAAATTCCTGAGGGAGTTTGGAGGCACGTCTGCGCTTTCCTGCACTGGATCACAACAATAACGTGAACAGAGAGACAGATAAAACAAAGGAAGGTGAGGAGCAACATAAACACCAAGGCTGCTCAACAGTATGTGGTGACCCCACTGAAGGTGGACAAGGATTATACCTTCAGGAAGAACATTGTGGCAGGAGTGATCAATAAGTGTGAGTTCACATCCATCCGGGCAACACTGCAGGAGCTGAAAAGTGAGACTCTAATCACCTGGCCCAGCACTGAGCAGATCTGCATCAGCTCAGGCCTGTAACACGGCTCACTGAGGAAGAGCACAAAGAACAACACTAAATGATAAATGCATTAACAAGTTAAAGTGACTAACTGATTAAATCACTCACCCAGGGTTCCTATACATTTTCAGAAATGAAATTCCATGACTGTTCCGTGATTATATAGCAGAATTTCTTTTTAGTCCTGAGGAAAAAAATCAAATTCAGAGTTCTACAGATTTCCATGACTGCAGGAACCCTACACAATGCTCTTTGTATTTAACATACATTATTGTTATTGTTGGGATCGTTTTTAATTTTTAGATTCTGTTTTGAGATTTTAATCCTGCCTTCATCCTCTGTTTACTGTTAAAATCACCCAAACGTGATCTAACAAAACAAAAATGATGGAAGGTCCACACTCAACAGTTATGATCCCAAGAGGAACTTACTCCAGGTGGGTCAAAGAAAAAACATTTAAACCCGCTGGGCTTCATCTGTCATATTAGGTCAAATCAAAACCTGCCACCTATATTGCTTGCCCCACAAAAGGTGCAAGGAGAAATCACAGATAGGTATACATATGTGAATTTCACCTATAAGTGGCTGCATTTGACTTGACCTGATATTACAGTTATGTAGTTCAGTGGTTTTTCTCCAGCCCACCTGGAATAAGTTTTTCTTGGAGGCAGTATTGATGAGTGTGGATCTTCCATCATTTCAACAAGTCTGAGCTCAGTTCAGTGTCAGAGAAGCTCTTGTCATTAAATTAAAAAGCTTAAAAAATAATTATTTGATTGATGGTAAAAATGTGTATTTGAGCAACTGAGCCTACAGCAATTACCCCCATTGATTATGCATTGCATAAAACATAGAAACACCTTATTTACAAACAGAGTTATTGTTAAGCATTCAAGGCTTAGCATCAGCTTTCCATCCATGGTTACAGTATACTTAGCCAGTATGATGACCAGTGCCTCAACCTCCTCTTACATTGTTGTTAAGGATGCAAACACGTCCCTTGTCAAAATTAAATTAAACCACTTCATGAAATCTTACAGTAAATCATATTTAATGGAAACATGCAACAGTTAAAAATCATCATAGGCATACTCAAATCCATGATATTCCGGGGTGGAACAGGGATCCTGTTCTTCCCCAAATGTCCCCTGGCCCAAAGGGTGAACTGCCTGTATGCAGTCAACCTAAAGAGACTGGTGAAAAATAAATATATTGGTTAGATTTAGTATAACCACAGTTATTCATACATTTCCTCTCCAGAACTGTTTGCTATTCACGCAGTCTCAAATTATGAAGTTCATAAACTAGTTGTTTGTTTACATCTGCTCGTGCAACAAGCTAATAGTATAGGGTGACGGTCCCTGGATTTGGTGCTTTGTACCCGCCTGGCTTTCCCCCTATCTCTGGACATTAGGCTGCTATTACCAGGGGAGATCTGCTGATTGTTATTTTCACCTCAGGGCCACAGAACTCTGTCCTGTTGGCTGTCTGGGTGGTTTAGTACTGCAGGACAAGTAATGCAATCTAGTACATTATGATTTTAATGTATTATATATGTATTACTTTATATCTCATATACATTACTAAGGGTGAATCATTTCGATATCGAAAATTCCGGTTATGATTAGAGATAGAGGTAACAGGGTGTATCCAACTCAGTTTGCACAATTATCAAACCTAATTGGTATTCCTCGCCAACAGACAATAATCTCTGAACCTGACCCTGACACAATACATTTGGCTTTGCTGAATGTAAGATCCCTGGCAGGCAAATCCTTTTTGATTAATGATTTCATTACAGATCATAAACTTGACGTTATGTTTTTAACCGAAACATGGTTGGATGAAAACAACAGGGCAGCAGCTCTTATTGAGTCAGCGCCCCCCAACTTTAACTTTCTGGATGTAGTTAGAGCAGGAAGAAGAGGTGGTGGTGTTGCTGTTATATTCAAGGATGTGTTCTTTTGCAAACAATTATCATTTGGTACATACAACTCCTTTGAATATCTCACAGTTATACTAAATAGGAGTGCTAAAACTATCCTGTTAAATATCTATAGGCCACCAAAATATTCAGCTACATTTTTTGATGAGTTTGCAGAATTGATGTCCATTATTGTAACTGACTTTGACCGTGTAATTATTACTGGTGATTTTAATATTCATGCTGACAATCCAAATGATAGGAATGCCCAAGAACTTTCCTTTATCTTGGAAAACTTTGAACTCTCTCAGCATGTAAAAGAGCCTACTCACAACAAAGGCCATATACTGGACCTGGTCATCTCCAAAGGTCTTGATATCTCCAATGTCACGGTCCTTGATGCTGCCTTATCGGATCATTTCTGTGTTCTGTTTGATATGACTGTCATAGTGGACACTCGCACTAGGTCCAAAACAGTCAAAAAACGTTATATCAGTGAATACAGCAGCATAGCATTCTCTCAGGCAATCTCCACGATACCCCCCCCTCTGTCAACGTCAGTCGAGGATCTTCTGGACAATTTTAATTCTAAAATCTTAAACGTCATCGATGAAATTGCGCCAGTTAGAGTCAAAGTCTCTTCTGGTAAGCAAAAGGCACCATGGAGGAACGCCCCTCAGGCCAAAATCCAAAAAAGAATGTGTCGAAAAACTGAGCGTAAATGGTGGAAAACTAAACTCCAAATTCATTATGATCTCTATAAAGAGAGTCTCCAGAAATACTATTTAGCACTGAAAAATGCAAGACAGTCATTTCTGTCTCAGGTCATTAACTCGGAGACTAATAATGCACGCACACAGTTTGCCACTGTGGATAAACTCACCAACCCACGAGTACCAATGCCTCCTGAATTCAACTCTACAAAGTCATGTAATGACTTTGCTTATTTTTTCACAGAAAAAATCCAAAAGATTAGGCAAACTATCGGTGCTTCCTCACTTAAGCTAAATAACGCCTCAGCAATCTACTAGAACTAATCTGGTAAAGATGACTCACTCTGATGTCATAAACCTCACATCTCTTGAAGAAATTGTTTTACATCTCAAACCCTCCACGTGCTGCCTTGATCCGCTGCCTTCAGTGTTTTTTAAAAAAGTTTTTAGTTGCCTGGCAACAGATGTATTACAGATAGTTAACAGTTCACTGCTTTCAGGGTCTTCCCCAAAGCCCTGAAAACTGCAGCAATCAAACCACATTTAAAAAAGCTAATCTGGATGCATCTGTACTAAACCACTACAGGCCCATATCAAACCTGCCATTTATCAGTAAAATCATTGAGAAAGTTGTCTTTAGACAACTCAGCAACTTTCTGGCAGTAAATAACAACCTTGACATTTTCCAGTCTGGCTTTAGGCCCCACCACAGTACCGAGACTGCTCTTATCAAGTTCTGAATGACATTAATATCAACATAGATTCTGGTAAAGTCTCTGTCCTCGTGTTACTGGACCTTACTGCTGCATTTGATACGGTTGATCACAATATATTAATAGACAGACTTGAACACTGGTTTGGTCTATCTAACATGGTCCTAAATTGGTTCAAGTCCTACCTTCAGGACCGAGACTATTTTGTATCAATCGGTAGCTGTACGTCAGAGCGTCTCCCAACAACGTGTGGAGTTCCACAAGGGTCAATTCTCGGACCATCTGTTATTCAATCTCTACATACTCCCGTTAGCTGATATTATTCAAAATTGTATGGTTTCATATCACATGTATGCAGATGATACGCAAATATATATAGCCGTGTCACCTAACGAGTACAGTTCAATAGACTCCCTGGGACAATGCATTAAACAAATTAGTAGCTGGATGTTCCAAAATTTTCTCCAGTTAAATGAAGAAAAAACTGAAGTCATTGTTTTTGGGGCCAAAGAAGAAAGACTTAGAGCCTCTGCTCACCTAAATAGTCTGTCCTTTAAGAGCAAAAATCAAGCTAGAAACCTCGGTGTTATCCTGGATTCAGACTTAAATTTCAGTAGTCACATTAAATCAATAACTAAATCAGCCTTTTATCACCTTAAAAACATTGTAAGGATCAGAGACTTGATGTCAAAACATGACCTAGAGAAACTCTAGCAGGCTGGACTACTGCAACGGACTGTTTACAGGTCTGTCTAAGACAGCAACCAGACAGCTTCAGCTCATCCAAAATGCGGCTTCCAGGGTTTTATCAAGGACCAAAAAATACCAGCATATAACTCCAGTCCTCAGAGCACTACACTGGCTCCCTGTTTCTCACAGAATCAATTTCAAAATTATATTACTTGTCCATAAATCATTGAACGGTTTAGGTCCAAGATACCTATCAGATCTCCTGACCCAATACGAACCCTGCAGACCTCTTAGGTCGGTTGGTTCTGGATTACTGACTGTTCCCAGAGTAAAAACAAAACCTGGTGAAGCCTTTAGCTTCCATGCTGCTCAAATGTGGAACAAATTGCCAGTGGAGCTGAGACTTGAGCCAATGCTGACTACTTTTAAATCTAAGCTAAAGACCTACCTGTTTACCATTGCTTTTAATTCATTTTCTTTTATACTACTATTTTTTTTTTTTTTTTTTTTTTTTTTTTTAAATCTGTGGGCATTTGCCTGTTTGCTTTTATTGTTTATATTCTGTGTGCTTTTGCTTGCTCGCTTTTAATGTTTTTATCATTTGTTTCTTGTGCTTTTGCATGTGTTCTCTGTAAAGCACCTTGGGTTGCCTTTGGGTATGAAATGTGCGATATAAATAAATTTGCCTTGCCTTGCCTTCTGTCAGATTCCAGAATATGCCTACTGTGCAAAGTATTTGTAATTTCTGAATCACAGCATCAATCCGGACGGTACAAGACTTGATGGAAAACATCAGAGTTTATTAACGCAGATCAGCACGGGATTGAAATCACTGATTCACTCCAGTAAAACCAGACCGCCACCCGGAGTGACCAGGCGACACATGCTCCACACCAGCCTCCTGACAGCAGATGGACTCCGGTGCGATGGGCATCAACGCACAACGGCCACACTGACACCATGCAGTGTTAGCGACCCGCTCTTCACCCAAACCACCGGCTCCACGACTTCTTCCACCCGTATCACCGGTCGGTTCCCAGGTCTTATGGGCTGGAATGCATAGGCAACGGGACTTATCACCGGATCAATAGACCTGTCGAGTTCATCTGCCTCCATTTCAAAACGAGTGATTTCGGAGCCCAGAAGTGCGCCCCGTCTCCGCTGGCCAACGGAACCGACCGACCCCGTTACCTAGGCAATGACGCAACTCCAAAATGGCGGCTCGCTAGCTAGTGACACATTAGACATTACGAAAATAAATTTGTTATATCTGTGGTTTTAACAACTTTTTTTAATTTGATTTTAGGCAAGGTGATTTTTCTAATGCATTTAGGCACTACCATTGCCAAAACATGTAAGTTTCATATCCCCTTTAAGGCTCATTAATATTAACGACCCTCCGTTCCGATCGGCTAACCGTTTCCAGAGTGAAACGTGAGACGCCGCGGCCCGGCGGCTACAGGTAGGGAAAACTCTCCGGTAATAAACAATGACAACCGCTTTGAAAAAAACACTTTGTTAGTCTGTTATTTCTTACAAAAATGATAATGAGCGAACCTTTGTGACATCACAAAGTTACGGAAGTCCAAACGGCTCGTTTAGAGGCTCGCTGCACTAATATGGATTGTGTGGATTTAGTTTTGATACTTTCACCATGTTTAGATAGACCATCCAACTCCTTTATCACCACAGAGGAGAGGGGAGTCCTGCTGCACACCATATGGGACCTTTAAGTAAAATGTATTAAGAATTCAACAAATAAGTATATTATATAATCATACGAATAACAACTTCTGATAATTGACCTCTGCCTATTATTTTTCCAGTAAATAGTTTACAGTTTTGCAGTTCTGTCCAGCAAACTCTTTTAGAAATGTTCAGTATCTGATCGACTCTCCAGACTGATGACAGTTTCTACTGAGCTGCTGCTTCACTTCATGGTTCTTTCAGGGAAATTCCCAAGAAATTTAACAGTTTCTTTCTAGGAAATGATTAGGAAACTGTGGACCCAGAAAATAAAGTGTTACCCAGGAAGGTGCTTCCTCTCTCTCTTCTCTCTCCTTTGTGTTTTCATGTGTAAACAGACTCAGCGCAACACGACCGGAGGATGGAGACACAAACAGCAGAGATCCTGTCTGTTGTGCCTGGTTAACAACAGCTGTATTACAAGATAGAGTCCACACACTAGAAATGTCTCCAACCACATGTGACGTTTCTAGTGTGTGGATTGACTGTTTTTCTGTCCAGCACCTCGTGTTAGTTTGGATGTGCGTGTTTTTATTCACATTGCACCTCAAAAGTTTGGACACACCACATTTTTCTTTATTTTTTACGATTTTTCCACATTTTAGAATAACAGCAAAGACTGAAAACTATGAAATATAACAAATGGAATTATGCAGCGACCAAAAAAAGTGTTAAACAAATCAAAACTATCTTATATTTCAGATTCTTTAAAGTGGCCTTTTTGGTCGCTGCATAATTCAATTTGTGTTATTTCTGAGTTTTGATGTCTTTACTATTATTCTAAAATGTGAAAAGTAGTAAATAAAAAACTTATATACATACAGTCTTTACATTACAGGCAACACAGCAGAGGAACCACAGTCCAGCAGCTGCAGTGTTTTATTTGTCTGTTTTCTCTCGTCATGTGACAGACAGCTTTCTCCTCCTCTCCAAGTACAGAGGACAGAGGAATCTGATATAAAAATTTGGAATTTATTGAAATAAATGTTCTTCTGTTTGCATATTTGGGATGTTCTCTCTCTCAGCTCTTCAAACAGGGAAACGTCTGCTGATCAAAACAGGAAACCTCCTGGACTCCGTCTGCAGCTTCAGGTTCTGCTTCATCGTTCCTGTGAACCGGAAAAACAAAAGCTGACAGCTGCAGAAAGAAGATGAAGAGTTTGTTTGATAAAAAAAAACACTGAGAGCAAAGTTTTGGGCTTCAGGTGTTAAAGTTTTACTGTTCCAGTCTGTCGGCTCTGATACAGAGAGAGAGAGAGAGAGAGAGAGAGAGAGAGAGAGAGAGAGAGAGAGAGAAAGAGAAAGAAAGAGACACAGAGAGAGAGGAATAATAGCAGAGTGTAAGCTGTTATTATTCTAAATGTCTTCTCTGTGTTAAGAGGAATCCCATTTTAGATAACACACACACACACACACACACACACACACACACACACACACACACACTCACTCTAGTTGAACTGTGGAAGTGAAGACGGAGAGAGAGACACAGAGCATGATACAGAGAGAGAGAGAAGTCTGTTTCTGATTGGACGAAACTCAAATTTATGATAATGAATATAATCCATGGTTTCCGTGGCAACAGAAAACAGCTTCACTACAGCAGATGGAAAAGAGCTGAATAATATTAGAATCTAAATAATTAATATATAAATAATACTATTGCATGGTGTTCTACATTATATTACTGAATAACAAAACAAGGTGATAATATTTTATCCACAGAATGAGCGATACTTAACTTAATACTACAAGTCATTAATGTCAAGTCTCAAGTGAAATATTCAAACCAAAGTGCTGCAACGTTACAGAAAAAAATCCAGATGTTTGTGCTTCATTTTCCGCACATTTCCCTGTAACTCATCCTGACATCCTGTAAACCAGGGGTCGGCAAGTACGTTTGGCCTCGGGCCAAATTTTTTCCAAGCAACTGAATGGTGGGCCAAAACATAATATCTTGGACAGAACCTTTTTTTCTACCAAACAAAACTTTTTTTTCCTAATCTATACTATTATATATTGTACAAAAGAGTAATTTAAGAAAGATATTTGTTTAAAATAAAGTAACTTGAATTTGCTACAGACTGTTATTAGTGTGTTATTACTGCTTTGTCTCCTGCTCCACTCTGTGGCTGCGTTATAAAACAGCTTATAATAGTAACCTGCTGATAATGTGACTGCTGTCTTTAATCACCGACAGACTGTCTTTTAAGACATGAATGTGTGTAAATCTCATATTTCCCCTCTCCACACAGTTAATAATAAATGTGTATCATTTCCATTTTGAAAATGACTACTTCTTTGAGCCTAACTAACGTATTGTAATAATTATTTTATGGACTCAGGATTGGATATCCGACGTACGTTACTCTCGCGTTACATCGTTACCCGGGTTATTGTGCGGGAGGTTACATTGTGTGCACAGAGACATTAGCAAAACATTGATAGCTAGCAAGACAAAATGTCACTGTCAAAAGCAATGAAAAGAAAAGTTGACAGCGAAGGTAGGACGTACAAAGAAGAATGGAAAGAAAAGTATGCATTCATCTTACCTGATTTTAGTAACGCCAAACCAGTCTGTCTAATCTGCAACGAAGTTGTTGCAGTTTGCAAGGAATACAATATACGACGGCACCACGACACAAAGCATGGCAAGATCAGAGATTTTCAGTGTCATCTGGCGGGCCAGATACTATTACAGGCGGGCCAGTTTTGGCCCGCGGGCCGCTAGTTGCCGACCACTGCTGTAAACCCTAACCGTTCTCTTTGGAGACTTTAGGATCTGGACTACAATTTAAATAAAGTTCTGTGGGTTTGAACAAAACTCTGCACTGATGGACCTGCATGAGGACCTTAAGACAGAAGTGGTTTTTAAAGAGTTGAATCCTCTAACTGAGACGCTCCAGACTCAACCTGTTGGTCCAAGTTAAAGGATGATCCTGCAGTTTTTTTCAAGTTAATACCAAAACTTCAGGTTCCTCTCTGGTTTCTGCATAGTTGCCGCTTTGAGTTCGTGGTGTTCATGGTGTTCATGATGCTTGTGAAGTTTGTGGTGTTCATGAAGTTTGTGAAGTTCATGGTGTTCGCTTGCTTCATGGATTCCACCATTACCATAATTTTTTTCAGAAATGGGAGGGGGACAGCGAGGGAGGAGAAGAGTTAGTTTAAAAAGCTGCTGAATGGAGCGGGAGGAGCTTCGAATTTGACAACAAGCTTTAGGAAAGGTGAAAAAACAACATAGCTGCTGCTGTGTGGATATTTATGTTCATGAAGTTCGTGGTGTTCGTGAAGTTTGTGATGTTCATGCAGTTTGTGAAGTTTTAAAGAGTTGAATCCTCTAACTGAGACGCTCCAGACTCAACCTGTTGGTCCAAGTTAAAGGATGATCCTGCAGTTTTTTTAAGTTAATACCAAAACGTCAGGTTTCTCTCTGGTTCTGCATAGTTGCCGCTTTGAGTTTGTGGTGTTCATGGTGTTCGTGAAGTTTGTGATGTTCGTGACGTTCGTGGTGTTTGCGAAGTTCGTGATGTTTGTGGAGTTTGTGAAGTTCATGGTGTTTGCTTGCTTCATGGATTCCACCATTACCATATTTTTTTTCAGAAATGGGAGGGGGACAGTGAGGGAGGAGAAGAGCTAGTTTAAAAAGCTGCTGAATGGAGCGTGAGGAGCTTTGAATTTGACAATAAGCTTTAGGAAAGGTGAAAAAACAACATAGCTGCTGCTGTGTGGATATTTGTTTATGTTGGTGAAGTTCGTGATGTTGGTGAAGTTTGTGGTGTTGGTGAAGTTTGTGGTGTTCTTGGTGTTCTTGAAGTTCGTGATGTTCGTGAAGTTTGTGGTATTCGTGAAATTCGTGATGTTCATGAAATTCGTGATGTTCATGAAGTTTGTGATGTTGGTGAAGTTCGTGGTGTTCGTGATGTTTGTGATGTTCGTGAAGTTCGTGAAAATCAAGGTGTTCGTGAAGTTCATGGTGTTTGTGAAGTTCGTGGTGTTTGTGAAGTTCGTGGTGTTTGTGAAGTTCGTGATGTTAGTGAAGTTCATGATGTTCTTGAAGTTTGTGTTGTTCGTGATGTTTGTGAAGTTCGTGATGTTCTTGAAGTTTGTGGTGTTTGTGAAATTCGTGGTGTTTGTGAAGTTCGTGGTGTTTGTGAAATTCGTGGTGTTTGTGAAGTTCATGGTGTTCGTGAAATTTGTGAAGTTCGTGATGTTCTTGAAGTTTGTGGTGTTTGTGAAATTCGTGATGTTCGTGAAGTTCGTGGTGTTTGTGAAATTCGTTATGTTCGTAAAGTTTGTGATGTTAGTGAAGTTCATGATGTTCTTGAATGTGTTGTTCGTGATGTTTGTAATGTTCGTTAAGTTCGTGAAAATCAAGGTGTTCGTGAAGTTTGTGCAGTTCATGGTGTTTGTGAAGTTTGTGAAATTCGTGGTGTTCGTGAAGTTTGTGGTGTTTGTGAAATTTGTGGTGTTCGTGAAGTTTGTGAAGTTTGTGAAGTTCGTGATTTTCGTGAAGTTCATGGTGTTCGTGAAATTCGTGGTGTTCGTGAAGTTTGTGAAGTTCGTGGTGTTCGTGAAGTTTGTGGTGTTTGTGAAATTCGTGGTGTTCGTTAAGTTTGTGGTGTTTGTGAAATTCGTGGTGTTCGTGATGTTTGTGGTGTTTGTGAAGTTTGTGAAGTTTGTGAAGTTAGTGGTGTTTGTGAAGTTTGTGAAGTTCGTCTTGTTCGTGAAGTTTGTGATGTTTGTGAAATTCGTGGTGTTCGTTAAGTTTGTGGTGTTTGTGAAATTCGTGGTGTTCGTTAAGTTTGTGAAGTTCATGGTGTTCGTGAAGTTCGTGATGTTCGTGAAGTTTGTGATGTTCGTGAAGTTCGTGGTGTTTGTGAAGTTTGTGAAGTTAGTGGTGTTTGTGAAGTTTGTGAAGTTCGTGGTGTTCGTGAAGTTTGTGAAATTCGTGATGTTCGTGAAGTTTGTGGTGTTTGTGAAATTCGTGATGTTCGTGAAGTTCGTGGTGTTTGTGAAGTTCGTGGTGTTTGTGAAATTCGTTATGTTCGTGAAGTTCGTGATGTTCGTGAAGTTCATGATGTTCTTGAATGTATTGTTCGTGATGTTTGTAATGTTCGTTAAGTTCGTGAAAATCAAGGTGTTCGTGAAGTTTGTGCAGTTCATGGTGTTTGTGAAGTTTGTGAAATTCGTGATGTTCGTGAAGTTCGTGGTGTTCGTGAAATTCGTATTGTTCGTGAAGTTTGTGGTGTTCGTGAAATTCGTGGTGTTCGTGAAGTTTGTGGTGTTTGTGAAATTTGTGGTGTTCGTGAAGTTTGTGAAGTTTGTGATTTTCGTGAAGTTCATGGTGTTCGTGAAATTCGTGGTGTTCGTGAAGTTTGTGAAATTCGTGGTGTTCGTGAAGTTTGTGGTGTTTGTGAAATTCGTGGTGTTCGTTAAGTTTGTGGTGTTTGTGAAATTTGTGGTGTTCGTGAAGTTTGTGAAGTTCATGGTGTTCGTGAAGTTCGTGATGTTCGTGAAGTTCGTGGTGTTCGTGAAGTTTGTGAAATTCGTGATGTTCTTGAAGTTTGTGGTGTTTGTGAAATTGGTGATGTTCGTGAAGTTCGTGGTGTTTGTGAAATTCGTTATGTTCGTGAAGTTCGTGATGTTAGTGAAGTTCATGATGTTCTTGAAGTTTGTGTTGTTCGTGATGTTTGTAATGTTCGTTAAGTTCGTGAAAATCAAGGTGTTCGTGAAGTTTGTGCAGTTCATGGTGTTTGTGAAGTTTGTGAAATTCGTGATGTTCGTGAAATTTGTGGTGTTCGTGAAGTTTGTGAAGTTCGTGGTGTTCATGAAATTCGTATTGTTTGTGAAGTTTGTGGTGTTCGTGAAATTCGTGGTGTTCGTGAAGTTTGTGAAGTTCGTGATTTTCGTGATTTTCATGGTGTTCGTGAAATTCGTGGTGTTTGTGAAATTTGTGGTGTTCGTGAAGTTTGTGAAGTTCGTGAAGTTTGTGAAGAACGTGATTTTCGTGAAGTTTGTGGTGTTCATGAAATTCGTGATGTTCGTGATGTTTGTGGTGTTTGTGAAGTTTGTGAAGTTTGTGATGTTCGTGGTGTTCGTGACGTTCGTGGTGTTCGTGAAGTTTGTGAAATTCGTGGTGTTCGTGAAGTTTGTGAAGTTCATGGTGTTCGTGAAGTTCGTGATGTTCGTGATGTTCGTGAAGTTCGTGGTGTTTGTGAAGTTTGTGGTGTTCGTGATGTTCGTGAAGTTCGTGAAGTTTGTGATGTTCTTGAAGTTCGTGGTGTTCGTGAAGTTTGTGAAGTTTGTGATGTTCGTGAAGTTTGTGGTATTTGTGAAATTCGTGAAGTTCATGGTGTTCGTGAAATTCGTGGTGTTCGTGAAGTTTGTGAAATTCGTGGTGTTCGTTAAGTTTGTGGTGTTTGTGAAATTTGTGGTGTTCGTGAAGTTTGTGAAGTTCATGGTGTTCGTGAAGTTCGTGATGTTCGTGAAGTTCGTGGTGTTTGTGAAGTTTTGAAGTTTGTGAAGTTAGTGGTGTTCGTGAAATTTGTGAAGTTCGTGATGTTCTTGAAGTTTGTGGTGTTTGTGAAATTCGTGATGTTCGTGAAGTTCGTGGTGTTTGTGAAATTCGTTATGTTCGTGAAGTTCGTGATGTTAGTGAAGTTCATGATGTTCTTGAAGTTTGTGTTGTTCGTGATGTTTGTAATGTTCGTTAAGTTCGTGAAAATCAAGGTGTTCGTGAAGTTTGTGCAGTTCATGGTGTTTGTGAAGTTCGTGAAGTTCATGGTGTTCGTGAAATTCGTGGTGTTCGTGAAGTTTGTGAAATTCGTGGTGTTCGTGAAGTTTGTGGTGTTTGTGAAATTCGTGGTGTTCGTGAAGTTTGTGGTGTTTGTGAAATTTGTGGTGTTCGTGAAGTTTGTGAAGTTCGTGAAGTTTGTGAAGAACGTGATGTTCGTGATGTTTGTGGTGTTTGTGAAGTTTGTGAAGTTTGTGATGTTCGTGGTGTTTGTGAAGTTTGTGGTGTTCGTGAAGTTCGTGACGTTCGTGAAGTTTGTGAAATTCGTGGTGTTCGTGAAGTTCGTGACGTTCGTGAAGTTTGTGGTGTTCGTGATGTTCGTGAAGTTCGTGAAGTTTGTGATGTTCTTGAAGTTCGTGGTGTTCGTGAAGTTCGTGAAGTTTGTGATGTTCTTGAAGTTCGTGGTGTTCGTGAAGTTCGTGAAGTTTGTGATGTTCTTGAAGTTCGTGGTGTTCGTGAAGTTTGTGAAGTTTGTGATGTTCGTGAAGCTTGTGGTATTTGTGAAATTCGTGAAGTTTGTGATGTTCGTGAAGTTCGTGATCTTCTTGAAGTTTGTGGTGTTCGTGAAATTTGTGAAGTTCGTGAAGTTTGTGAAGTTCGTGAAGTTTGTGAAGTTTGTGAAGTTTGTGATGTTCGCTCGCTTCATGGATTCCCGCATGACCATATTTTTTTTCAGAAATGGGAGGGTCGAGAGCGCTGCTTTCAAACAGCAAGGGAGGAGAAGAGCTAGTTTTAAAAAAAAAAAGGAAAAGCTGCTGAATGGAGCAGGAGGAGCTTCAACAACAAGCTTTAGGAAACAGGTGACAACAAGCTGCTGCTGATTGGCTGTTTGTTTTATCGTTATGTCGCACGGAAATTTCCACGTAGCTCACGACAGCTTCAGGATCGGTTGCAGGGTCTGAAATCACTTACTGCAGGTTAGTTAGTTCAGTCTAGTTAATCTATTTAGTTTAGATAGTCTGGTTAGTTTATTCTTTTTCTATTTTTCACATGCTGTGAGAATGAACAGAAAGGAAGACGCCTTTGCATTTATTATTTGTGAGTGTGTGTGTGTGTGAGTGTGTGTGTGTGTGTGTGTGTGTGTGAGTGTGTGTGTGTGTGAGTGTGTGTGTGTGTGTGTTGACAGTGGTTTAGTTTTCTCTCTGGCAGAAACTCAATGAGGAAACACTGATAATGTCACACTGTTCTTCCTCTCCTCCTCCTCTCCTCTTTTCTCCTCTCCTCCTCACTCCTTTCTTCTCCTCCTCTCTTCTCCACTCCTCTCCTCCTTTCCTCTTATCTTTTCTGCTAATCCTCCTCTCCTCTCTTCTCTCCTCTCCTCCTCACTCCTTTCTTCTCCTCTCTTCTCCACTCCTCTCCTCCTTTCCTCTTATCTTTTCTGCTAATCCTCCTCTCTCTCTCTGGTTCAT
The DNA here is from genome assembly GCF_046629955.1 of Centroberyx affinis. NCBI lineage: Eukaryota > Metazoa > Chordata > Actinopteri > Beryciformes > Berycidae > Centroberyx > Centroberyx affinis. Next base: position 36,237 of record NW_027279906.1, read on the forward strand.
TTCAATATGAATGAGTGTTGAGCAGATTTTTCTCAAGGCGAAACACAATCACACACACACACACACACACACACTCTCTCTCTCCCTCTCTCCCTCTCTTTCTAAATATTCATTTGCATTTTTCCTTCTCTGCAAACTGAATTAATTTCATTTCAGTTCGGCTTCGTTCACACCACACCGCCATGGACTCCAGGGTTTACGTGTGTGTGAGTGTGTGTGTGTGTGTGTGTGTGAGTGTGTGTGTGTGTGTGTGTGTGTGTGTGTGTGTGTGTGTGTGAGTGTGTGTGTGAGTGTGTGTGTGTGTGTGTGTGTGAGTGTGTGTGTGTGTGTGTGTGTGTGAGTGGATTCAGTCTGTCTCACAACTAGAACAGTAAAAATAGTTTGAAAGCCTCAGTGAAAATAACGCCTTCCTCTGTCTCATAGAGCAATGCTAACAGCTCACACACACACACACACACACACACACACACACACACACACACACACACACAGTCTGGTCTAAGCCGGCGATAGTGATACTTATGCAAATGGAAAGTTGGAATGTTTGGAACAGGTTTTATACAGCTGTGTGTGTGTGTGTGTGTGTAGGTGTGTGTGTGTGTGTGTGTGTGTGTGTGTGTGTAGGTGTTTACACGTGTCTGTAACTATTGGCCTGTGAATGTTTATTCAAGTTCATGTTTGTGTGACTCTCTCACTCGCTCTCTCTCTCTACTTGTCTCTCTGTCTGTCTCTCTCTCTCCAGGCAGGACAGCATATGATTGGCTGGTTCAGACTGTCTCCCTGCTGTCATTGGTTGGTTCAGTCTGAGTAGTTGTAGTATTACCCAGGAGAAAGTAATACTACTGCTACTGCTAGTAGTATTACTTGCCGATATCAACTTTCAGCTGCCATCTGTGCTAAAGAGATATCCTCATGTGAGAACTGTGAGGCACCAACGATGTTTCTCGTCACAAGGATTCTGAGCGTTTGAAGAAACAGTTTGTTTCGGTTGTTAATGATATCAAAGCCCGCAACTTAAATGTGGTTTTATCTGGTCCTCTACCCCTTCACAAACGAGGTGGAAGTGAGGTTTTCAGCCGCTTGTTTTCCCTGGACTGCTGGCTAAGAGCGTGTGTTGAAAACTTCGACCTGTTTTGGCTACGAGTCACGTTTTATAAACCAGACGGTCTGCCCCTGAGCCCGCCTGGTGCCCAGATGTCCTCAAATATCGAAAAGTGTCTACAGGACCGACAATTCCCTTCATCCCATTGTAGTGTGACTCAAT